>NC_086445.1:971006768-971312601 GCF_028390025.1 Pseudophryne corroboree | reverse complement strand
CTCCATCTTAGCTCCTCCTTCAATTTCTCCAGCTGCTTCTGCAAAAGACTTATGAGAGAAATGACCTGACTCAAGCTGTCAGTGTCTGAACTGACTTCACGTGTGGCAAGTTCAAAGGGTTGGAGAACCTTGCACAAGATGGAAATCATTCTCCACTGCGCTTGAGTCAGGTGCATTCCCCCTCCTTTGCCTATATCGTAGGTGGATGTATAGGCTTGAATGGACTTTTGCTGCTCCTCCATCCTCTGAAGCATATAGAGTATTGAATTCCACCTTGTTACCACCTCTTGCTTCAGGGCAGATTCAGGAGTGGTTGCTGGCGCTCCAGTCTTCGGCACAGAGTGGCTGAATGTCAAAATTGGCCCGCAATTTTTATGGCCACTGACAGTGTCTCTTGCACGCCCCTGTCATTTTTCAAAAAATTCTGCACCACCAAATTAATTGTACAGTATGTGCAAAACATGTGACGTGCTGGAATTTGCTGAGATGTAATGCATGCACAATATTGGTGGTGTTGACAAATATCACAAATCCCCAGGAGAGTCTAAGTGGTGTAAGCCATTGTGCGATGATGTCCCTTAGTTTCCATAAGAGATTGTGCCTCTTACGGAAACCGGTGATACACAACATAACCTGCCTAGGAACGAGCTGGCGATTGTGAGATGCTGCTACTGGTGCCGCTGCTGTTGTTGCTGCGGGTGAGGCAATACATCTACCCAATGGGCTGTCACAGTCATATAGTCCTTAGTTTGCCCTGCTCCACTTGTCCACATGTCCGTGGTTAAGTGGACAGTGGGTACAACCGCAGTTTTCAGGACACTGAGGACACTTTTCTTAATGTCCCTGTACAGTCTGTGAATCGCTTTCCTAGTGAAGTGGAATCTAGATGGGATTTGGTACCGGGGACACACTACCTCCATCAGTTGTCAAAATCCCACTGCACTAATGGTGGATACCGGACACACATCTAACACCAACATAGCTGTCAAGGGATCAGTTATCCGCTGTGCAACAGGATGACTGCTGTTATATTTTATCTTCCTGACAAAGGACTGTCGGACAGTCAATTGCTTAGTTGAAGTAGTACAAGTGGTCTTCCAACTTCCCCTCTGGGATGACGATCGACTTCCAGCAGCAACAGCAGCAGTAGGCATACCACTCAAGGATCCTCTGGAGGATTCCCAGTTAGGAGAGGACTCGTCAGTCATGCCAGTGACATGGCCTGCAGTAGTATTGATGTTCCTGACTGAGGAAGAAATTGACGTTGAGGGAGTTGGTGGTGTTGCTTGCAGGACCTTGGGTACAAAAGGAAGAAGGGATTTAGGTGTTAGTGGACTGCTTACACTCCTACCCAAAGTTTCTGACCTTGACAATGACTTCTGGTAAATGTGCTGCAAGTGACATACTGTATAAGGGAGGATGTTCCTAGGTGGTTAACGTCCTTACCCCTACTTATTACGGATTAACAAAGGCAACACACAGCTTGACACCTGTTGTCCACAGATTTGTGGAGAAATAATTCCACACAGAAGAGGTGGCTTTTTTGGAAATTTGCCCAGAATGACAATGGGCTTATTCATCCCACGGACAACTGTCTCCCCCGGTGCCTGATTTAAACAAACCACATCACCATCAGAATCCTCCTCGTCAACTTCCTCCTCAGCGTCAGCAATACCCATATCCTCATCCTGGTGTACTTCAACAGTGACATCTTCAATTTGAATATCAGAAACTGGACTGTGGGTGCTCCTTACAGCACTTGCAGAGGGCGTGCAAATGGTGGAAGGAGCCACCTCTTCCCATCCAGTATTGGGAAGGTCAGGCATTGCAACCGCCGACACACTTGGACTCTACTTGGGGATTTGTGATACCATCTTATGACGAACAGTTCTTTGCTGTGCTTTTGCCAGTTTGACTCTTTTCATTTTTCTAGTGGGAGGATGAGGAATTCCATCGTCGTGTGAAGCTGAACCACTAGTCATGAACATAGGCCAGGGCCTTAGCCGTTCCTTGCCATTCTGTGTCGTAAATGGCATATTGACAAGTTTACGTTTGTCCTCAGACCATTTAAAAAATGTTTGGGGTAATTTTACTGAACTTTGGCTTTTTGGATTTTACATGCTCTCTACTATGAAATTGGGCATCAGCCTTGGCAGACAACGTTGATGGTATTTCATCGCCTATATCATGACTAGTGGCAGCAGCTTCAGCTCTAGAAGGAAGTGGTTCTTGATTTTTCCCTATTTTATCCTCCAAATTTTTGTTCTCCATTATTTTTCTGGAGTTAAATAACAATATGTGGCACAGGAGAGTGTACCCCTAAACCACACAGGGCAAACCCTGTAAAACTTATTGGGATATTAATAACCCTTTTAGTTGGAGTTATTATTATAATATGCAGTACAGGAGAGCGTACCCCTAAACCACATCCACACATCAAAGCCTGTAAATTTTTTTGGGATAATAACCCTTTTATTTGGAGTTATTATAATAATATGAGGCACAAGGAGCGCACTCCTACACCACACAGGGCAAACCCTGTAAAAATTAGTTGGATAATAATAACCCTTTTATTTGGAGTTATTATAATAACATGCAGCACAGGAGAGTGTACCCCTAACCCGCACACAAGCGACAAAGCCTGTAAAAAAATATTAGGATAATAACTAGAGATGTGCACCGGAAATTTTTTTTTTGTGTTTTGGTTTTGGATTCGGTTCCGCGGCCGTGTTTTGGATTCGGACACGTTTTGGCAAAACCTCCCTGAAATGTTTTTGTCGGATTTGGGTGTTTTTTTTCAAAAACCCCTCAAAAACAGGTTAAATCATAGAATTTGGGGGTAATTTTGATCCTATTGTATTATTAACCTCAATAACCATAATTTCCACTCATTTCCAGTCTATTCTGAACACCTCACAATATTATTTTTAGTCCTAAAATTTGCACTGAGGTCTCTGGATGACTATCACAGGAATTATTCGTTCTAATCAATGGTATTATTGGTCCAAATCACTGGAAGAAAATGACAAAATCACAGGAATTATTCATTCTAATCAATGGTATTATTTGTCCAAATCACTGGAAGAATATGACAAAATCACTGGAATCATTTGGCAAGATCATTGTAATTAATAATTAATTATAAATCACTGATATTAATTGGTAAAATCTCTCTTTCGCCTACCTAGTTAAGTGGAATCTAGATGGGATTTTGTACCGGGGACACAATAACTTCATCAATTGTCTAAATCCCAATGCACTAATGGCGGAAAACGGGCTCACGTCTAACAGCGCACTGATTATACTGAAAACTGATTATACTGATCAACCACTGATTATACTGAGCACTGATTTTACTGAGCACTGATGATACAACATAGAACTGACACTGAGCAGCTAGAACAGCACTGGACTATTGTACTGTAGTATACTTGTCACCACAATGCAGCACTGTACTACAAAATTTACTGCTCACAGCAATGCAGCACATATATGGATACTTGCAGTGACACGGAGTTGCAAGATACAGCAATGGCTTACTGTACTGTACAACTATATACTGTTGGTCACCAAAATGCTGCACTGTACTACTATATATACTGCTCACAAAAATGCAGCACAGATATGGAATGGATACTTGCAGTGACACAGAGCTGCAAGATACAGCAATGGCCTACTGTACTGTACAGCTATATACTGTTGGTCACCAAAATGCTGCACTGTCCTACTATATACTGCTCACAATAATGCAGCACAGATATAGATAGTATACTTGACACCGAGCTGCAAGATACAGCAATGGCCTACTGTACTGTACTATATGTATACTGCTGGTCACCAAAATGCTGCACTGTCTTACTATATACTGCTCACAATAATACAGCACAGAGATAGTATACCTGACACAGAGCTGCAAGATACAGCAATGGCCTACTGTACTGTACTATATGTATACTGCTGGTCACCAAAATGCTGCACTGTCCTATTATATACTGCTCACAATAATGCAGCACAGAGATAGTATACTTGACACAGAGCAGCAAGATACAGCAATGGCCTACTGTACTGTACTATATGTATACTGCTGGTCACCAAATTCTGCACTGTCCTACTATATACTGCTCACAATAATGCAGCACAGACATAGTATACTTGACACAGAGCTGCAAGATACAGCAATGGCCTACTGTACTGTACTATATGTATACTGCTGGTCACCAAACTGCTACACTGTCCTACTATATACTGCTCACAATAATGCAGCACAGAGATAGTATACTTGATAGTATACTTGACACAGAGCGGCAAGATACAGCAATGGCCTACTGTACTGTACTACTTTAATTATATACTGGTGGTCCCCACACTGCAGCACACTGAGCACAGATATTTGCAGCACACTGAGCACAGATATGGAGCGTTTTCAGGCAGAGAACGTAGATATTTGCAACACAGAGAGCACAGATATTTGCAGCACACTGAGCACAGATATTTGGAGCACACTGAGCACAGATGCAGAGCTTTTCAGGGAGAGAAAACAGCCACGTCCTCTCCATTCAATCTCCAATGCACGAGTGAAAATGGCGGCGACGCGCGGCTCTTTATATAGAATACGCATCTCGTGAGAATCCGACAGCGGGATGATGACGTTCGGCCGCGTTCGGGTTAACCAAGCAAGGCAGGAAGATCCGAGGCTGCCTCGGAACCATGTAAAATAGGTGAAGTTCGGGGGGGGTTCGGATCTCGACGAACCGAACACGCTCATCTCTAATAATAACCCTTTTATTTGGGATTATTATAATAATATGCAGCTCAGGAGAGCGTATCCTCTACACCACACAGGGCAAACCCTGTAAAAATTATTTGGATAATAATAACCCTTTTATCTAGAGTTATTATAATAATATGCAGCACAGTCGAGCGTACCCCTAAACCACACACACACATGGCAAAGCCTGTAAAAATTATTTGGATAATAACTCTTTTGTTTGGAGTTATTATAATAATGGGGTCATTCCGAGTTGATCGCTCGCTAGCAGTTTTTAGCAGCCATGCAAATACTATGCCGGCGCCTACTAGGGAGTGCATTTTAGCTTAGCAGAAGTGCAAACGCCTGTGCAGCCGAGCTCTGCAAAAACATTTTGTGCAGTTTCAGAGTAGCTCTGAACCTAATCAGCGCTTGCGATCACTTCAGCCTATTCGTGTCAGGATTTGATGTCATACACCCGCCCAGTTAACTCCCAGCAATGCCTGCGTTTTTTTCAGACACGCCTACGTTTTTACAAACACTCCCTGAAAACGGTCAGTTGACACCCAGTTACGCCCCCTTCCTGTCAATCTTCTAGCGGCCGACAGTGCATAGAAAATCTTTGCTAGAACATGAGCACAACCACAAAGGGTTTTGTACCTGTACGTTGCGCGTGCGCATTGCGGGGCATACACAGAAATGCCATTTTTTAACCTGATTGCTGCACTGCGAAAATTGGCAGTGAGCGATCAACTCGGAATGACCCCATTATACAGTACAGGAGAGCATACCCCTACACCACACAGGGCAAACCCTGTACAAATTATTTGGATAATAACCCTTTTATTTGGAGTTATTATAATAATATGCAGTACAGAAGAGCGTACCCCTAAACCACACAGGGCAAACCCAGTAATCATTATTTGGATAATAGTAACCCTTTTATTTGGAGTTATAATAATATGCAGCACAGGCGAGCATACCCCTAATCCACACACACACACACACACACACACACACACACACACACACACACACACACACACACACACACACGGCAAAGCCTGTAAAAATGATTTGAATAATAACCCTTTTATTTGGAGTTATTATAACAATATGCAGCACAGGAGAGTGTACTCCTACACCACACAGGGCAAACACTGTAAAAATTATTTGGATAATAACCCTTTTATTTGGAGTTATCATAATAATATGCAGCAGAGGAGAGTGTACCCCTAACCCGCACACACACGGCAAAGCCTGTAAAAATGATTTGGATAATAACCCTTTTATTTGGAGTTATATAACAATATGCGGCACAGGAGAGTGTACTCCTACACCACACAGGGCAAACACTGTAAAAATTATTTGGATAATAACCCTTTTATTTGGAGTTATCATAATAATATGCAGCACAGGAGAGTGTACCCCTAACCCGCACACACACGGCAAAGCCTGTAAAAATTATTTGGATAATAACCCTTTTATTTGGAGTTATCATAATAATATGCAGCACAGGAGAGTGTACCCCTACACCACACAGGGCAAACCCTGTAAAAATTATTTGGATTAAATATTAATAACCTTTTTATTTGGAGTAAATAATATACAGCACAGGACAGCACCACTGGACTTATACAGCAGTACCGTTGGAGTTATACGGCAGTACCCCTGGACTTATACAGCAGTACCACTGGACTTATACTGCTGTACCTCTGGACTTATACAGCAGTACCACTGGACTTATACAGCAGTAGCGCTGGACTTATATGGCAGTACCACTGGACTTATATGGCAGCACCACTGGACTGGACTTACATGCCAGCACCATTGGACTGGACTTATACGACAGCACCACTGGACTTATGGCAGCACAGGACACCACCACTGGACTGATGCAGCACAAGACAGCACCACTGGACTGGACTTATACAGCAGCACTGGACTTATGGTAGCACATGACACCACCACTGGACTCATGGCAGCATAGAACACCACCACTGGAGTGACTGGACTGATGCAGCACAAGACACCACCACTGGACTGATGAAGCACAAGACAGCACCACTGGACTGGACTTATACAGCAGCTGTGAACTTTTGGCAGCACAGGACACCACCACTGGACTGATGCAGCATAAGACAGCACCACTGGACTGGAGTTATACAGCAACACTGGACTTATGGCAGCACAGGACACCGCGACTGTGACTGGACTGATGCAGCACAAGACACCACCACTGGACTGAAGCAGCACAAGACAGAACCACTGGAATGATACAAAAGAGCAGATCGCCACCCCACATGCCCCGCCACTTTTGCGCACAGACACTGAGGAGACACGTCCGCTCACTACACTCTCCAGGACTGGAGTGAAGATGGCGTGGCAGGAGGCGCAAAATATACAAAGTCTGGATCTCGTGAGAATCCGACAGTGGGATGATGACGTTTTGCCTCATTCTGGTTTCCGAGTCTGGTGGGAAAACTCAAGCCGGACTCGGATCCGTACTCGGAGCATGAAGATCGGGAAGGTGGGGTTTGGTTCTCAGGGAACCGAACCCGCTCATCTCTATTATTAATACTATAGGATCAAATATAGGCCCAAATTACATAATTTTAGCAGTTTTAGCATCTTTTAAAAACTTTTAAAGCATATTTTAAGAAAGAACCATCTGAGGCAGCCATCTGCTTAGGTTACATCTGGCAGAATGTGTAATACTAATTAGCAGAGGTATAACATCCAGATTAAAGAAAAAACAAAAACATTTGAGAAGCTGAATACAGAGGCATAAAACGGTGGTATTAAAAAAATGGTGACAGCACTATAAAAACTATAACAGAGATAATAAAATCTTAAAAATTAAATATAATATTAATTATAAAATTAATAGAGTTCTGGACATTCTAAATATTTTTTAATAATTGCAGTTAGTTACTTTAAGTAAGATACATAAACCATGCTTAAAACTCAAAGTGATAAAGCACAACCAAGCTCCAAAGTACCTGTGTAGCTATATTAGGACAGTAGTTTATATATAGATATAATAATATAATGTACTATTTAGTCTGTGTAACATACTATAAGCTTTAGTTAAGTGTGACAGGAATTATGCATACTCTTATTTATGGGTGTGCATGATGTACCTGCACACCTCACAGGCACACCCCAACATCACCCAGTCACCTGTTCCGTGGGGCTAGCTGATAAAGTTTCAGCACTGGATTAAAGAGCCTGCCAACATCACTGCTCATGCTTCTCTATCTCCAGGTACATAACAGGGTAGTAGTATCTGTCGATCCTGGTACAGTCAGTGATAACTTGGGTTGTGGCTGCATAAAGGGTTTGCTGGCGCACCTGGTGCACATCCCATGTGTATGTCTATGTGTATAGTATTATCTGTAATGCATAGGGGTAAACAAGCAATTGAGGCAATTATAGAGTTATAATTGTTTAGTAGTAGTATTGTGTATAGAAAGACAATTCTGTGTTTATTTCTGTTTGTTACAAACCTACTTTACCTTGTCGAAAGAATCTTTGCATGTCACATGCCCCACTTTAGCCTTTCTGTTGAGGGTTCTCAGTAATAAATAGAACTTTATTTTGGCACATATGGTCTAGTGACTTTCTACTTCTGTGGGAGAAATCATTGCCTCTCTGCTGTTGAGTGAAAGTGTGAAGTAACAAGAGTGATGCTGAAGAAGAAAAGAGCCAGGCCCTTCAAAAGCACCAGCTATAGTATTATTAGGGCCAGCAATAGTCCATTAAGTCAACACTGTAAACGAACCAATGTAAATATTATTTGAGTTAGCACATATTATGGTCCATAGCATAGTATTGGGGATAATATCCAGTACGTAAAAATAGATGGATAGCAGTCTGTTTCACAGCCACCTCTGACATGTCTATTTGTTTTGTACACAGGGGGCCTGATTCTGCATTGGTGCCTTTGTGGCCACTTTTCTATATGGCCACGGCAGTCATATTACTACCTTATGCTAAGTTGAGTGTCTACCCATCTATCCGAGTTAATGTCTTTCATGTCAAAAGTTGGACTGCCCACTGGTCTGTTGTATGCAGTCTAAGGTGGTTTTTCTGAACCTTGGCCCTCAAGGCACACACAGTCCAGGTATTGGTGATATCCATGATTGAGCACAGATAGTTAAATCAAAATAACTGAGGTACTAATTAAGTAATCTGTGCTCAAGTATGGTTTGTCTTAAAACCTGGACTGTTAGTATGCATTGAGAACATTGGTTGGGAATCTCTATTTTAAGGGCCTGGTTCACAGATGTGCGCAAACCTGATTTGCAGAATGGGTCCTGCATCATCGCACACAATGCCCCCTGTGTCACAGACTGATAGGCTGTGGCCATTTGGGGGCAGAGCAGGATGACAAGGAGGACCATTCTAGAAAATGGAGGGACTCTCACCCCAATTTTGTATAGATGCAGTGCCAACACAGATTACCTGGCTCCAGCATAGGAGTTCTGGTGGTCACTTTGAGTAAAATTAGGCTATCTCAGTAGAGATGTGCGATGGGCACTTTTCGTGTTTTGTGTTTTAGTTTTGGTTCTGGTTCCATGTTCGTGTTTTGGATCTGTATTGGTTTTGGCAAATCCACCCTTTCGTGTTTTGGTTTTAGATCTGGATGATTTTTGGAAAAAACATAAAAACAGCTAAATTCACAGAATTTGGGGGTAATTTTGATCCTGTGGTATTATTAACCTCAATAACATTAATTTCCACTCATTTCCAGTCTATTCTGACCACCTCACACCTCACAATATTGTTTTTAGGCCAAAGGTTGCACCGAGGTGGCTGGATGACTAAACTAAGCGACACAAGTGTGCGGCACAAACACCTGGCCCATCTAGGAGTGGCACTACAGTGGCAGACAGGATGGCAGATTTTAAAACTAGTCCCCAAACAGCACATGATGCAAAGAAGAAAAAGAGGTGCAATTAGGTAGCTGGATGGCTAAGCTAAGCAACACAAGTGTGGGGCACAAACACCTGGCCCATCTAGGAGTGGCACTGCAATGGCAGACAGGATGGCACTTTTAAAAACTAGGTCCCAAACAGCACCTCATGCAAAGATGTTGAAGAGGTGCAATGAGGTATCTGTATGACTAAGCTAAGCGACACAAGTGTGCGGCACAAACAACATGGGACGTGCTGGAATTTTCCCAGATGTAAAGCATGCACAATGTTGGTGGCACAGGAGAGCGTACCTCTAAACCATGCACATGGCAAAGCCTGTAAAATTAATTTGGATAATAACCCTTTTATTTGGAGCTATTATAATAATCTGCAGCACAGACGAGCGTACCACTACACCACACAGGGCAAACCCTGTAAAGATTATTTGGATAATAATATAAGTAATGTATATAACCCTTATATTTGGAGTAAATAATATACAGCACAGGACACCATTACTGGACTTATGGCAGCACAAGACACCACCACTGGACTGATGCAGCACAAGACAGCACCACAGGACTGGACTTATATTGCGGTATCACTAGACTTATATGCCAGTACCACTGGAATTATACGACAATATCACTGGATTTATATGGCAGTACTACTGGATTTATACGGCAGTACCACTGGACTGGATTTATACAGCAGTATCACTGGACTTATACGCCATTACCACTGGAATTATACAGCAGTATCACTGGAATTATACGGCAGTACCACTGGACTTATACGGCAGTATCACTGGACTGGATTTATACGGCAGTATCACTGGACTTATACGCCATTACCACTGGAATTATACGGCAGTATCACTGGATTTATACAGCAGTACCACTGGAATTATACGGCAGTATCACTGGAATTATACAACAGTATCACTAGAATTATACGGCAGTACCACTGGACTGGATTTAGACGGCAGTATCACTGGACTTATACACCAGTACCATCGTAATTATACATCAGCATCACTGTAATTATATGGCAGTACCACTGGACATATACGGCAGTATCAATGGACTGGATTTATACGCCAGTTCCGCTGGAATTATATGGCAGTTCCACTGGAATTATACAGCAGTACCACTGGACATAGACGGCAGTATCACTGGACTGGATTTTTACGCCAGTACTGCTGGAATTATACACCAGTACCACTGGAATTATACAGCAGTATCACTGGAATTATACAGCAGTACCACTGGAATTATACGGCAGTATCACTGGACATATACGGCAGTATATCACTAAACTGGATTTATACACCAGTACCACTGGAATTATATGGCAGTACCACTGGACATATACTGCAGTATCACTGGATTTATACAGCAGTACCGCTGGACATAAACGGCAGTATAACTGGACATATACGGCAGGATCACTGGACATATACGGCAGTACCTCTGGACATATACAGCAGCACAGGGACACTACTACTGGACAGATGCAGGATAACACAGCACCACTACAATTGACCGGACTTATACAGCAGCACTGGACATATGGCAGTTGAGGACACCACCACTGTGACTGGACTGATGCAGCACAAGGCACAACCACTGGACTGATGCAGCAAAACACAGCACCACTGGACTGGACTTATACAGCAGCACTGGCATACAAATCAGTATCAGGCCCTAAATGTTAAAAAACAAAAGGTGTATTGGATGTGGTAGAGATGGGCTATGGAATTCTGCAGTCTATAATTAATTATCAAGGTAATAGTATAGCAACAGTCATCTAAATATAGTACACATTTAAATCTGGACCTGCTCTTATTACATTTTAAAAATGCAGAAAGAGAAAGGCTGCACTATGGCCCTCATTCCGAGTTGATCGCTCGCAAGGCGATTTTAGCAGAGTTACACACGCTAAGCCGCCGCCTACTGGGAGTGAATCTTAGCTTCTTAAAATTGCGACCGATGTATTCGCAATATTGCGATTACTAACTACTTAGCAGTTTCAGAGTAGCTTCAGACTTACTTTGCCTGTGCGATCAGTTCAGTGCTTGTCGTTCCTGTTTTGATGTCACAAACACACCCAGCGTTCGCCCAGACACTCCCCCGTTTCCCCGGCCACTCCTGCGTTTTTTCCGGAAACGGTAGCGTTTTTTCCCGCACGCCCATAAAACGGCCTGTTTCCGCCCAGTAACACCCATTTCCTGTCAATCACATTACGATCGCCGGAGCGATGAAAAAGCCGTGAGTAAAAATACTATCTCCATTGTAAAATTACTTGGCGCAGTCGCAGTGCGAATATTGCGCATGCGTACTAAGCGGAATTTCACTGCGATGCGATGAAAAATACCGAGCGATCAACTCGGAATGAGGGCCTATATTCATTCGATGCAAATGCCATGGATGAAAAGTAACAATGCAGATGGGGGATTTCAAAAGTATGGTTTCTTTTATAGACTGTTGTTATATTGGACCACTCAACAGGACTTGGGATTTTTAACAACTGATTTTATTAATAGTGCATTTCTGATTTTTATATTATTGTATTTACCTAGGCCCTCATTCCGAGTTGTTCGCTCGCTAGCTGCTTTTAGCAGCATTGCACACGCTAAGCCGCCGCCCTCTGGGAGTGTATTTTAGCATAGCAGAATTGCGGACGAAAGATTAGCAGATTTGCGAATAGAAAATTCTTAGCAGTTTCTGAGTAGCTCCAGACTTACTCAGCCATTGCGATCAGTTCAGTCAGTTTCGTTCCTGGTTTGACGTCACAAACACACCCAGCGTTCGCCCAGACACTCCCCCGTTTCTCCAGCCACTCCCGCGTTTTTCCCAGAAACGCCAGCGTTTTTTCGCACACTCCCATAAAACGGCCAGTTTCCGCCCAGAAACACCCACTTCCTGTCAATCACACTCCGATCACCAGAACGATGAAAAATCCTCGTTATTCCGTGAGTAAAATACCTAACTTTTGAGTAAAAGAAGTAAGCGCATGCGCTCTGCGAACCTTGCGCATGCGCAGTAAGCAACTAATCGCAATATAGCGAAACTCGGCAACGAGCGAACAACTCGGAATGAGGGCCCTAGTGTACCATTATAAAGTAGAAGACTGTTAAGATCATATTTGCTACAGTAGAACACAAGTGAATATTTTATGAATTTTTGACTCCTTATCTGGTTTTTGGTACTATTGTATCAATATGATATTTTCTTAAATCTGCATTGTTACTTTTCATCCATAGGGGGTAATTCAATTAGCTGTGGTAATTTACTGCCAGTTAATTGTTCCCATGGGGCTATCCAATTAGCCCCGAAGGCAGCCAACACTCTGCATTTTTTCAGGGGGGAAGGGGAGGGGACTTAAGGAGTCTCCGATCCCCCTTCCCCCTTCATTATGTAGCCTTTGTTCATGATCGTAGCAATGTTACTTGTCACGGATTCTTTGTGTTAACATCTGAAAACTGATAAGTTACTGGACAAACAAACTGGGCTATTTGATAAGCCCAAATCTAAAAAGTGCAAAAAAAGCCTGTTTTTTGCACCAGTTAAATTATCTTGTCTGATTGAATTCCCCCATAGTGTTTTTAATTGCACTTGCATTGCATGAATACAGTATATTGCTTTTTTTCCCATTTGACCAGCTGCTTGGTTCATGCCTTAATATATTGCAGATCATTTATTTTTTTCCATTCACCCTCCACCCTTTTGATTACTGATTTTATTTTTTTACTCATATCCCATTAACCCACACACACAAATGTGCTTGCTAAGCAAGACTTCTTGATTTCCATATTACTCCACTCATGAGTTACATATTTCCTCCAACACTGGTCCCATAATATTGTCCTCCTTAGTCCAATATTCCTTCCCTCCTATTTCCATCTTCCTTCTCTCCTGATTTCCGTATTCATTCCTCACTTCTCCCACATCTGTTTCCTCCCTGATCCCATGAACCTTGCTTCATTAGTTCTACTTCCATTTTTCTTTTCTTATTATTTTCATATTCCTTTTTTTCTTTGTTAAATACACTTTTTTTCTTCCTTATTTTCTCGCATCATTCTATGGTGTTAGTTCACTAAGAAAATATTTGACATTGCAAGTTTTGGTGCAATGTACAGCACACACAAATCCTGTACATGTGGTAGATTTACAGTGTGCATCTTCTTGAGCATACCTATGGGTGCACATTGTAGGGGTGATATAGGGTGCAGTTGCTGGAGTTCAAATGACATCACAATGGCACATCACCAGCAATGTCTGCACATCAATTTTAATTTTATTTCCCCCCAAAAAAAGTAGAAGTGTTGCAGGTGTGTTGCAGAAGTGGTTGCAGACTCAGACACACAGTAGCATATATTGGAGGCCATACTCTGGTGCAGTATCTGCACCAGGTATGGGGCTGTTGCAGGTTTCAATGGTAGGGTTATTCACAGCCCAAAGCCTTCATTCAAAAACATACAGTACAGTATATGGGGAAGGTGTATAAACAGACCAACATAGCAACATAAAACATATCAATACAACATCAAGCAATGTGTTGGAGGAGCAGAAAGAGGATTAGCGAGGGGTATTTAGACCTTGTGTTTTATTGAACACAGACACGTACTATATGCAGAGCCAGACTAAGAGGAAGAGGGGTGTAGGGGACACTGTACCCTGGGACCTCCTCAGTCAGGGAGCCCCCCCCAGCTGGAGCACACTGATATTGCCAGCTCTCCCGCTTGTGCAGCAGATGGGAGAAGCAGGCAGCCAGAATGCAAGCAGGATAGTGTGGAGTGCAAGCAGAAACAGAGGAGTACCAGATTTCATGAGCTACCGATGGAGATTTCCGACCAAAGGAGAGATAGTAGGAAGGAGATGAGACCATTTGGGACTAAAGAGAAAGGGACACACAGAGAGTCCTACTGAGTCCTGTACCATCATGTGTATGTTAAAGTTATTAAAGTTGTTTTTGTTCCATTGCAAGAAAACTTCATAAAATAGTTGTCTCTCAATTATGTGGAACTATAAACAGTATCCATGCATTATTAAACTATTAGTTTTATTTAATATACAAAATCTAATATACACCCCTCCCAGAGCACACAAGTGCACTTTCGCTATGCCTTCTCATAGTGGAGGTAGGCAGGATGCCAAGAGGAGGCAGTGCTAACAAAATGTGGAAGGCCGAAGGAGTGGGAGTGGGGCTTCCTGTCTTAGGTACCCCATGCTCCCCCAAGGATCAATTCAGCTCTGACTGTATGGAGAAGGATAGAGGTTTATTCAGGACTGTCAGTGGTGGATTAAGGTCCATTTACTACGCCTTGGAGAGAGATAAAGTGGAGAGAGATAAAATACCAGCAAACCAGCTCTAAACTACCATGTTGCAGGCTGTATTTGAAAAGTGAACCGGTTGGTTGGTACCTTATCTCTCTCCACTTTATCTCTCTCCAAGGATAAGTAAATAGACCATATAGTGTTTTAGCATGCTGTGTCAGCCAGAGACAGTCCTGGACAGACATCTTCTCACTTTTCTAGAATGATGCGATTCCTGTGAAGACATAAAGCACCCTTAACAGTACATAAGGCGTGCAGACTCCTGGATTGCCCCATAAATATGGCTGCCAGGATATGTGTTAAAAAGGGCTGTTCCTGGGCAAACTGTCTCTGAGTTCATTTTCCAGGCATCCAACAATGCTGTGCAAAGGTTGCATAGAAGTATTTTCATATACTGTATAATGCACCAGGAGCAATGCCTGTATCTGCACAGGTTTCAGGAGGCATTAAAGTCCGGAAGGGCAGACTCCCCTGGATGCCCACAATAACCTTTCTTTACTCTATGTTTAACAATGGTAATACAGTATATGGTGCTTCCCTTGCATACTGCAAAATCTTGGTCAGCCTAAAAAGTTTCCTTAATATATTGTGCAGAAAAAGTGTTTGTGAATCTTTGATGTTAAAAGCCTTTCTCCGAGCCATCAAATTCCACAGTGCTTTAACGCCATTTCAGCTAAAAGTAAATAAAAAAGTAGCGATTCTTACATAGTAAAAAATCCATATTGTTAAAAATGAGAATGGTAATGAGCTCATTAAAATTTTATGCAGGTTGTATTTAATGAGCAGTGTTACAGTATTTTAGTAATAACTATTAAATGTTTAACGCCAGTTAAATCTACAATGCAACCTTTAAAAGCAGGAATAAATCTTAGAACGCATTGTTGCCAAAAAAAGTCATAATGGGAGATTTACAAATCCAAGAAAAAGATTAGACACAAAAGTAGCAGAAGGTTATTCTGCATGGTTCTGTATCCACAGAAACTGCTGTAGAAATAGTAACATAAAAGAGACAGAGAAAAAGCTGAATGTGTTAACAATTTGCATTGAAGCTATTCTTGCTCTGCGTATCCCGAAAGCTGCTCTACAATCATATAATTTATGCAACTCTGGCTCTGTGCAAGAGTTTAAAAAGAAAACTTGCAAGAATAGTATAATGTAATAAATGTATATGTACTGTATCAGGTCTAAAAATTACTTCTCAGTGCAGTACGTATATTTTTAAAGTGCACCTGTCGCAGTATACACAGTTAAGGCTGTCATTCTATGGGCAGGCAATAAAACCACTGGAAATGGCTTTTTCATACATAACAACATTTTAAGGATAAAAAAATACATATAGTAGATCCATTGCAGCCCTCATTTTACAAGATTTTATTTTATTTTTTGATCCAGTGGAGGGCAATGCAAACACATAGGGGAAGATGTGTCAACCCTTGGAGAGAGATAAAGCAGAAAGAAAAAAATACCAACTAGTGGCGTCCCTGGGTCTGGTGACAGCTGATGCGGCAAAACAGACCCAGTGTGCACCAAAATCATGCACACCAAATAAGGGATGTGGCCTCATAGGAAGGGTCATGGATTTGCAGCATACCCCCCTTTTCATCACTTGATGGACATGTACATCAGTCTTGGAGATATTGGGCTGCCCCTGGAGACTCCGACTGCATTTCCAGCCATAGCCAGATTAAGGTGGGGATGCAGGGAATACTGTACCCCCAGGCCCCCCTCTGGCAGAGGGCCCCCTGCTGGAACACACTACCAATGGATCTGTCCATCCAGAGGATAAATGTGGGAGGAGCTGTATTTTTCTATGTGTAATTTAAAATTGTTTAAGTTGTCTTTGTTCTAATACAAGAAAACTTTATAAACTAGCTTTGTCTCAATTCGATGGAGCTATAAACAGTACTCAGGCATTATTAAACTATTAGTTTAAATCTACACCATTGGTTTAAAATTAATATACACAATCCATACCTCCTATCATGACCCATCTTAGGAGGGCCAAAATGCTCTCTACCTGGACTTCCTTCTTAATTTATTATTGCAATCACCTCTTTGAAATTCCTTTCTTATCAATTAAAAGGTTTAATTCAAGTGACGCCAATCATATATTAAGAGGGAAGAAGTCCAGGTAGAGAGCATTTTAGCCCTCCTGGAATGGGTCATGTTGGGGGGTATGTACAATCTTATATCCACCCCCACACCCCCAGGCCCCACCTGTCTTCAGTGCCCCGGGTTCCCCTATTTCTTAATCTAGTCCGGTTTCCGGCTACTACATTGTGACATGTTAGCACCTGGATTCAAGTCCCTGAGGAGATGCCAGTATTTTGGTGTCACCCCCTCCGAGGGTGACACCAGGGTGCAGTGTGCACCCACTGCACCGCCTTAGTGACACCTATGGTACCAACCAATCAGCTTCTGACACTTTATAGGCTTCATTTGAAAAATGATAGCAGCTGATTGGATGTACTTTATCTCTCTACTTTTTCTCTCTACAAAAATACAACTCCCCCCAGTGTGACCGTTTACAATTTAAACTCACAGAGGGGGAGATGTATCAAACCTTCTAAAGAGGACAGATGGAGAAGTTGCCCAAAGCAACCAATCAGTTTTTAGCTATCATTTCTTAGCATGTACCAGATACCTGAAAGGATAGTGTTGAGCATCAGCGTGAGAATCCCACAGGCCATGTACACTAGAACTAGCACACTTATTCAGCTGTTGACTTTGAATAGTAATGTGATAGAAATCATGGGCGAGCTCAGCCATAATAGGGCTCAGAAATATGAAACAACAGATGGGTGCTGCCTCATCCTTGCCCCAATGACTTTGCACATGCGCACGCATCACGGCAGCGACTACTCGCAGCCAGCTGTGAATAGTCGTGGGTGCGAATGTATAATGCATTCTCTATGGGTCACATGACCGTACCCAGCGCGCATGCCGATTTACTGCATTATTTTCACAAATGCACTGTTGTGAATAGCCACGAGGATGAGGCAGGACACATTTGTAGCTTACTATAGGTTAGGGTCACAGACAAATCAGAGTGAAGAATAAGTTGGGTCAAAACCAGAAGGTAAGAAAGAAAATACAAGGGGCCTGAAGCCGAGCTGGAAGTACTGTAAACTGTATGTTGCTCCTGTACTGTGTGTATGGACAGTGGCGTCACAAGGCGGGTGCGGGGGGTGCGGCCCGCCCACGGCTGTGACACCTGGAGGGGGGTGACACCAAATGCCAGCTCCTCCGCAGTGTCAGGAGCCAGCTGCTGTAGTGAGAAAGTCTCCTACAGCACCCGGCTCCTGTCATAGAAGAGGAGCCGACGGCGCACGGAGACTGTCTCTGGGGGAAGCCCAGCATCTCCGGAGATGCTGGGCTCCCCCCAGAGTGACGATTCCGGAATCCCTGCAAAGCCACGCCCCCATGTGTAAGACCACGACCCCTTTTTGCCGCGAGTGCGGCAGGAGATCAGGGGTGCGCACCGGGTGACGCCTCTGTGTATGGAAACATTTTTATGCAGAGATGCATGCATTTTTCAATGCACCCTCTTCCCATGTGTACACATGGTATTTTACTAGTCATCATCACTTGCATCCACCCTATACTTTGTGCAAGAGATCTACTTTTGTTCAGCTCTGCATCAGCCATAGTTGCATCAACACACCTACACCAACTTATCCTACATGTTTCTGTAGGGCAAACTAGATGGGCCAAGTGGTTCTTATTTGTCATCAAATTCTATGTTTCTGAGAAACACCCCCAGTTCCGCCTCTTCAATCAGATGTAGATTTTAACAGGAATGTATATGACTGTAGTAGGAATGTATTTATTCTTGTACATGCTCAGTTCCAGCCCATGGCATGCATTTAGATCTGCATTTCAGCCTCAAAGAGTGCAAAGACAACATATTGCCCAGCCACCATCGCCATCTTGACATCACTGCCATGTGCTGAAATCTTCTCTCTATTCACTACGTTCCATTATTTAAAATGCACATTTTCAGAACCTACAGCCACAAAGAAAGATTTGTTAACCTCTCTATGTTGATCATGGAACACTTGTGAGTTATGTCATTCTCTTTTTGATAATTTGTATGAAATGTTCATCAGATAAGTCTCTCTATTGATACTGTGCTTATTTATCTATATTAATAAGGTCACTTGTAAGGTGACCTTTTCCATGCAGTAAATGGATGTGTATAAAGGAATGATACAGTAGGTTTGCTGCCCAAAAGTTGGTCTTGATGTTACAGTATGGAAAGGACTTTGGGGGTAATTCTGAGTTGATCACAGCAGGAACTTTGTTAGCAGTTGGGCAAAACCATGTGCACTGCAGGAGGGTAGATATAACATGTGCAGAGAGAGAGTTACATTTGAGTGTGGTATGTTCAATCTGCAATCTAAATTGCAGTGTAAAAATAAAGCAGCCAGTATTTACCCTGCACAGTAACAAAATAACCCACCCAAATCTAACTCTCTCTACACATGTTATATCTGCCCCCCCTGCAGTGCACATGGTTTTGCCCAACTGCTAACAAAGTTCCTGCTGCGATCAACTCGGAATTACCCCCTTTGTGAAGTAATTAAAGCACATTTAGGAGTGTGAGGCCACTTTGTTACTGATTTTCCTCCCTACCATTTTGTTTGTTTTTTTGTTGTTTGGAGAGGACAGCATTTATAAAGTTTTATTGGATGAGCTGTCCTCATAATGTTTGTCACTGCCATTTTGGTGAGATGGCACCATGGGGGTAATTCCAAGTTGATCGCAGCAGGATTTTTTTTAGCAATTTGGCAAAACCATGTGCACTGCTCGGGAGACAGATATAACATGTGCAGAAAGAGTTAGATTTGGGTGGGTTATTTTGTTTCTGTGCAGGGTAAATACTGGCTGCTTTATTTTTACACTGCAAATTAGATTGCAGATTGAACACACCCCACCTAAATCTAACTCTCTCTGCACATATTATATCTGCCTCCCCTGCAGTGCACATGGTTTTGCCCAATCGCTAACAAAAATCCTGCTGCGATCAACTTGGAATTACCCCCCATGTGTCCAAATGGATCCAATGTGTAAGTGGAAAGTAGAGATTAACACCAATGAGTGGGTTTGTGGTATGCATAAGTTTGTTTTGTTTCCCTGTGCACTCTTTATTCTGCCACAATACACGGTTGAGTCACATTATTATGACCACCAGCTGATAACCACCGTATGCAGCTCGGACAGCAGCTAGATGGGATGAACTGTCATTTTAAACACACATCTGGTAGCCCCCAGGTTAAGTTTGATGGTGAGCTACTCAACTGTAGCGTGTTGGTCGGACCTCACGCACCTTCGTAGCCGACGTTCACCTCTCACATCAGCAGCACATGGTGCTCTGCAGTTTCCACGTTGGTTTTTAGCAATGGTGCCATTTGTCCTGTCACGATATACACCTTCACCCAAGCAGCACGCGAACAGTTCATCAACTGCGCTGTTTCAGAAATACTGCCACCCTTAGACCGAAAACCAATATTCATCCCTTTTTTCAACTGGGATAATTTGCCCCTTTTACACTTGACAGCAGTGACTGATATGTGTGCAGATGGCATATTGCACACCTTATATACCCACCAAGCCAGAGCACGACATGTGACGTGCTTCATGGGCTACGCGCTGCTGACGTCAAATGTAGGAGGTGGTTATAATAATAATATGACTCGAGCGTGTATATATTTAATTGATTACCATTCAAACTGAATTTAATTTACTTTCAAACTAAAATTTGGCCAATTTTAAATGCCACTGAGCTGTCTGTGATTATTTATTATGCACTGTTTTAAAATTATGGGGTCTATTCATGAAGCAGTGAATAGAGTTGAGAAAAGGACCAGTGGAGAAGTTGCCCATGGCAACCAATCAGCTTTGAAGGAAGCCTTTATCAAGTACATTCTAAAAATGTCAGTGAGATGCTGATTGGTTGCCATGGACTACTTCTCCACTAGTCTGTTTCTCCACTTTTTAAACTGCTTTATAAATAGACCCCTATATCTGATGTCTGGGGTTCATGGGATGATGAGTCAGTAATGGGTAATTATTACATTTTTCCCATACTGTAAAACGAAGTTTTAAAGTGGTGTGATGTATTTATGTGGTTCTTTTTTATTATAGTGGAATACAGATTTTCTTTTACAATTTTTAGTAAAATGTATTATAATTGTCTGTCTCAGGTTCAGAGAATACCCCCTTAGTGCAGAAAGAAGTTGTTTTCTGTTTTCATTTTCTTTTGTATTGAGAACGAATCCCATGCTCTTTAGTGGTGTCCTTGAAACAAAAGATCATACACAAACTTAGAGTGCTCCTGTTAGTACAATAGAGCAGGTGCCTTTCATTATTCACATGAATTACTTGACATGACAGGAGTATGTAATGTAAACGCAAACATTTGAAAAATAATGGCGTCTCTCATTTTCTTCTTTCCGATTTTGCAATCTTGTACCTCTAGCATGGAAAGATAGCAATTGCAGAAGGCAATGTTTACTAAGCTGAAATTTAGATTTTTCTTCTCCCCCTTAAATGTATCGATTTAAAACTATTTCCAGAAGTGTATGTCATTGAATTTGCAATTAATGCTTACTGTGTATTTTTTTCTTTTAATCCTTCAAATACTTGTTGGCTTACTGTATGTACAACATAAGTAATAGTGTTCGGTTTCCTTATTACAGTATTATATTTATTTATTAATATTTATTACCAGTTATTTATATAGAATATTTGGCCATTCACATCAGTCCCTGCCCCAGTGGAGCTTACAATCTATATTCCCTATCACATGTACACAGTACACACAGACACATTTACGCTAGGGTTAATTTTGTCAGTAGTCAATTAACCCACCAGAATATTTTGGGATTGTTGGAGCAAAAAAGAATGCCCGGAGGAAACATACGCAAGTATGGAGAGAATATACAAACTCCACACAGTATGGTCCATGGGGGGAATCGAACCAATGACCTTAGTACTGTAAGACAGTTATTCTAACCATAACACCATCCGTACTGCCCACAACATATTTCAAACATTTAGGGGTTGAAGACACATATGCAAGGTCATAGCTATCATAGGTGCAGGGAATTAAGCTGCTATGGGGACAAGAGCTGAGAGGGCCCACCTTCCCTGTCAAAGTTACATGTGTTATATACCTTTGCGTGGTATATAGGGGCCCCTACTAACTTTTGCCTTGGGGTTTGCAATATTTCTAGGTATGCCCCTGGATCTTCTCATTGTAATGTTACATAATATGAACTGAGGACACTGTAATGTGACATAATATGACTTAGGGACACTGTATATCATAATACTGTATGAATTAGGGGTACTGTGTTGCACAATGTGTACTGGTAGCCCTACAAAGTGACATAACATGAACTAGGGCACCAATATACTATTGTTCATAAAATAAACTAAGGCACTACTATGGGGCATAACATTAAGGTATTACTATGGTTCGGAAAATGAATTAATTGCTGCAGAGAAGTGTCTGTCCTAGAAGCATTGGACAAAATGTTGCTATGAGGCCCAAGTTTTTGCTATGCCCCTGCACCAGGGCCGGATTAAGGGAGGGGAGAAAGGGACGGTCGTCCCGGGGCCCCCACACCCAGGAGCGTGGTAGACTCCCTGCTCCCGGCGGCTCAGCTCAGCTGTTCATTAACAACGCCGCCGAGGAGGTGTTCCTTGCACAGCATTTCATAGTCTCGCGGGATTTCAATGCAGCATCCCACGAGACCATTAAATGCTGTGCAAGGAACACCTCCTCGGCCGCTACACCTCCGGACAGACAGGTATCGTGCACGCATACGTGTGTGTGTTGTGTGCAGCATGGGTGTGTGACTGTGTTTTTGTGTTGTGTGCAGCATGGGTTAGTGTGTGTGTGTTGTGTGCAGCATGGGTGTGTGTGTGTGTGTGTGTGTGTGTGTGTGTGTGTGTGTGTGTGTAAGGGGGGGGGGGGCTCAGGGGTCTGTTATCTACTTTAGTGGGGGCCCCCACAACTTCATTGCCCGGGGCTCCCACCATGATTAATCCGGCCCTGCCCTGCACATATGCCTCCAACAAAAAAATTCTAGGATGTACTACTGTGAGCAGCTGGTACACACATCAGCCTCCTTCTATAAAAAGACAATGCAGCTTATGCAGACCACAAGGATCTTGCAACATTACCTTCATTTAGGAACTGAGATATAGTATGTATCACAGATAAAGTACACAGCCATTCACTTTACAGGGGACATCGTTAGTTTCCATCCAGCTTTGGTGATGTATGTATAACACAGCCAGATGATGATGTAGGTATAACACAGGCCACGGAAATCAACACAACATTTAAGGACCCTGTAAATGTAATTTGTGCAGCTACAGACATTGCAACAGACAGCAAGCAACTTTGAACATTGGCACACCCATGCTGCACTGCCGGTGGGGAGATGTAAAATGTGCATTCTTAAGTAAGATGCATTCTTGTTATTTCGATTTATAGGATACATCCTGAAATAATGGCCAGAGAACTAAAATGTTCACATGGTTAATTCTATCTTTGCCTTAAACATGGAATGTTCAAAATGGGATAGTATTAGGATTCCGATGCTTGGGATACCGGTGGTCAGAATACCGACAGCGGCATCCAGATGTGCAGAATCCCAACACCTGCTAAGTGAGTATTTGAACACTCCCCCTCTATCCGCGTTACCCTAACCCCTACATCCCAACAGCCTAACCCTCCTTCCCTGCAGCCTAACCATAACCATCCTCTGTGTTGCCTAAACCTAACTCCCCCTTGCCGCAGCCTAATCACCCCTCATAGCCTAACCCTTACCCTCCCCACTTAGTGCCTAACTTTAGCCCTACCGTCCCGCAGCCTATTCCCAAACCCCCCCACACAGCCTAACCTCCCCTATACTGCCTAAACCTAACACCACCCCCACTCCCTAACCTGCTCCGGCATACTTTCATTTGGGATGCTGACAGTCGGGATTCCATCATCTGCATTCTGATCGATGTCAGGATCACAGTGTTGGTGTTCTGGCAGGTGTCAGGCTTCCTTTGTTGGTATTCCGACTGGCAGGATGCTGAACGCTGGTATGCTGATCGGATCCCTTCACAACATTTAAGTACTGTAATAATGTCAAATGCATTACAGACAACAATATACAGTATATAACACAATTATATATTGAATATATTGGCCCATGGTTTGCCGTACATTTCTCTAGATTATCTCATCTTGGTTTAATCGGGATGCGGTAAATTTACCTACAATCAAAATCCCGATGGTCAAAATCCTGACAACCGTTGACCGACAGTCAAAATCCCGACAAGGTCAAAATACCAACATGGTCAAAATACCAACATTTAAAATACCGACATTTAAAATGTTGACCGGTCAAAAAGTCAACATGAGTTTTTCATGATTTTTTTAATTTAGACTTGTTCATACTTTACCATCCCAGTGGACCTGGAGGGGGAATATTATAGTGTACTGAGCACAGCGAGGCACCGTGCCCGAAGCCGTGAGCCATGTGAGGGGACACTGTACACTTATATGGTGTCCATGTCAGCATATGTTGACATACACACAGAAACAAAATAACCCACCCAAATCTAACTCTCTCTACACATGTTATATCTGCCCCCCCTGCAGTGCACATGGTTTTGCCCAACTGCTAACAAAGTTCCTGCTGCGATCAACTCGGAATTACCCCCTTTGTGAAGTAATTAAAGCACATTTAGGAGTGTGAGGCCACTTTGTTACTGATTTTCCTCCCTACCATTTTGTTTGTTTTTTTGTTGTTTGGAGAGGACAGCATTTATAAAGTTTTATTGGATGAGCTGTCCTCATAATGTTTGTCACTGCCATTTTGGTGAGATGGCACCATGGGGGTAATTCCAAGTTGATCGCAGCAGGATTTTTTTTAGCAATTGGGCAAAACCATGTGCACTGCTCGGGAGACAGATATAACATGTGCAGAAAGAGTTAGATTTGGGTGGGTTATTTTGTTTCTGTGCAGGGTAAATACTGGCTGCTTTATTTTTACACTGCAAATTAGATTGCAGATTGAACACACCCCACCTAAATCTAACTCTCTCTGCACATATTATATCTGCCTCCCCTGCAGTGCACATGGTTTTGCCCAATCGCTAACAAAAATCCTGCTGCGATCAACTTGGAATTACCCCCCATGTGTCCAAATGGATCCAATGTGTAAGTGGAAAGTAGAGATTAACACCAATGAGTGGGTTTGTGGTATGCATAAGTTTGTTTTGTTTCCCTGTGCACTCTTTATTCTGCCACAATACACGGTTGAGTCACATTATTATGACCACCAGCTGATAACCACCGTATGCAGCTCGGACAGCAGCTAGATGGGATGAACTGTCATTTTAAACACACATCTGGTAGCCCCCAGGTTAAGTTTGATGGTGAGCTACTCAACTGTAGCGTGTTGGTCGGACCTCACGCACCTTCGTAGCCGACGTTCACCTCTCACATCAGCAGCACATGGTGCTCTGCAGTTTCCACGTTGGTTTTTAGCAATGGTGCCATTTGTCCTGTCACGATATACACCTTCACCCAAGCAGCACGCGAACAGTTCATCAACTGCGCTGTTTCAGAAATACTGCCACCCTTAGACCGAAAACCAATATTCATCCCTTTTTTCAACTGGGATAATTTGCCCCTTTTACACGTGTCAGCAGTGACTGATATGTGTGCAGATGGCATATTGCACACCTTATATACCCACCAAGCCAGAGCACGACATGTGACGTGCTTCATGGGCTACGCGCTGCTGACGTCAAATGTAGGAGGTGGTTATAATAATAATATGACTCGACCGTGTATATATTTAATTGATTACCATTCAAAATTAATTTATTTTACTTTCAAACTAAAATTTGGCCAATTTTAAATGCCACTGAGCTGTCTGTGATTATTTATTATGCACTGTTTTAAAATTATGGGGTCTATTCATGAAGCAGTGAATAGAGTTGAGAAAAGGACCAATGGAGAAGTTGCCCATGGCAACCAATCAGCTTTGAAGGAAGCCTTTATCAAGTACATTCTATAAATGTCAGGGAGATGCTGATTGGTTGCCATGGACTACTTCTCCACTAGTCTGTTTCTCCACTTTTAAACTGCTTTATAAAAAGACCCCTATATCTGATGTCTGGGGTTCATGGGATGATGAGTCAGTAATGGGTAATTATTACATTTTTCCCATACTGTAAAACGAAGTTTTAAAGTGGTGTGATGTATTTATGTGGTTCTTTTTTATTATAGTGGAATACAGATTTTCTTTTACAATTTTTAGTAAAACGTATTATAATTGTCTGTCTCAGGTTCAGAGAATACCCCCTTAGTGCAGAAAGAAGTTGTTTTCTGTTTTCATTTTCTTTTGTATTGAGAACGAATCCCATGCTCTTTAGTGGTGTCCTTGAAACAAAAGATCATACACAAACATAGAGTGCTCCTGTTAGTACAATAGAGCAGGTGCCTTTCATTATTCACATGAATTACTTGACATGACAGGAGTATGTAATGTAAACGCAAACATTTGAAAAATAATGGCGTCTCTCATTTTCTTCTTTCCGATTTTGCAATCTTGTACCTCTAGCATGGAAAGATAGCAATTGCAGAAGGCAATGTTTACTAAGCTGAAATTTTGATTTTTCTTCTCCCCCTTAAATGTATCGATTTAAAACTATTTCCAGAAGTGTATGTCATTGAATTTGCAATTAATGCTTACTGTGTATTTTTTTCTTTTAATCCTTCAAATACTTGTTGGCTTACTGTATGTACAACATAAGTAATAGTGTTCGGTTTCCTTATTACAGTATTATATTTATTTATTAATATTTATTACCAGTTATTTATATAGAATATTTGGCCATTCACATCAGTCCCTGCCCCAGTGGAGCTTACAATCTATATTCCCTATCACATGTACACAGTACACACAGACACATTTACGCTAGGGTTAATTTTGTCAGTAGTCAATTAACCCACCAGAATATTTTGGGATTATTGGAGCAAAAAAGAATGCCCGGAGGAAACATACGCAAGTATGGGGAGAATATACAAACTCCACACAGTATGGTCCATGGGGGAATCGAACCAATGACCATAGTACTGTAAGACAGTTATTCTAACCATAACACCATCCGTACTGCCCACAACATATTTCAAACATTTAGGGGTTGAAGACACATATGCAAGGTCATAGCTATCATAGGTGCAGGGAATCAAGCTGCTATGGGGACAAGAGCTGAGAGGGCCCACCTTCCCTGTCAAAGTTACATGTGTTATATACCTTTGCGTGGTATATAGGGGCCCCTACTAACTTTTGCCTTGGGGTTTGCAATATTTCTAGGTATGCCCCTGGATCTTCTCATTGTAATGTTACATAATATGAACTGAGGACACTGTAATGTGACATATTATGACTTGGGGACACTGTATATCATAATACTGTATGAATTAGGGGTACTGTGTTGCACAATGTGTACTGGTAGCCCTACAAAGTGACATAACATGAACTAGGGCACCAGTATACTATTGTTCATAAAATAAACTAAGGCACTACTATGGGGCATAACATTAAGGTATTACTATGGTTCGGAAAATGAATTAATTGCTGCAGAGAAGTGTCTGTCCTAGAAGCATTGGACAAAATGTTGCTATGAGGCCCAAGTTTTTGCTATGCCCCTGCACCAGGGCCGTATTAAGGGAGGGGAGAAAGGGGCGGTCGTCCCGGGGCCCCCACACCCAGGAGTGTGGTGGTCTCCCCGCTCCCGGCGGCTCAGCTCAGCTGTTCATTAACAGCGCCGCCGAGGAGGTGTTCCTTGCACAGCATTTCATAGTCTCGCGGGATTTCAATGCAGCATCCCATGAGACCATTAAATGCTGTGCAAGGAACACCTCCTCGGCCGCTGCACCTCCAGACAGACAGGTATCGTGCACGCATACGTGTGTATGTTGTGTGCAGCATGGGTGTGTGACTGTGTGTTTGTGTTGTGTGCAGCATGGGTTAGTGTGTGTGTGTTGTGTGCAGCATGGGTGTGTGTGTGTGTGTGTGTGTGTGTGTGTAAGGGAGGGGGGGGCTCAGGGGTCTGTCATCTACTTTAGTGGGGGCCCCCACAACTTCATTGCCCGGGGCTCCCACCATGATTAATCCGGCCCTGCCCTGCACATATGCCTCCAACTAAAAAATTCTAAGATGTACTACTGTGAGCAGCTGGTACACACATCAGCCTCCTTCTATAAAAAAACAATGCAGCTTATGCAGACCACAAGGATCTTGCAACATTACCTTCATTTAGGAACTGAGATATAGTATGTATCAAAGATAAAGTACACAGCCATTCACTTTACAGGGGACATCGTTAGTTTCCATCCAGCTTTGGTGATGTATGTATAACACAGCCAGATGATGATGTAGGTATAACACAGGCCACGGAAATCAACACAACATTTAAGGACCCTGTAAATGTAATTTGTGCAGCTACAGACATTGCAACAGACAGCAAGCAACTTTGAACATTGGCACACCCATGCTGCACTGCCGGTGGGGAGATGTAAAATGTGCATTCTTAAGTAAGATGCATTCTTGTTATTTCGATTTATAGGATACATCCTGAAATAATGGCCAGAGAACTACAATGTTCACATGGTTAAATCTATCTTTGCCTTAAACATGGAATGTTCAAAATGGGAGAGTATTAGGATTCTGATGCTTGGGATACCGGTGGTCAGAATACCGACAGCGGCATCCAGATGTGCAGAATCCCAACACCTGCTAAGTGAGTATTTTAACACTACCCCTCTATCCGCATAACCCTAACCCCTACATTCCAACAGCCTAACCCTCCTTCCCCGCAGCCTAACCATAACCATCCTCGGTGTTGCCTAAACCTAACTCCCCCTTGCCGCAGCCTAATCTCCCCTCATAGCCTAAACCTTACCCTCCCCACTTAGTGCCTAACTCTAGCCCTACCGTCCCGCAGCCTATTCCCAAACCCCCCCACACAGCCTAACCTCCCCTATACTGCCTAAACCTAACACCACCCCCACTCCCTAACCCTAACCTGCTCCGGCATACTTTCATTTGGGATGCTGACAGTCGGGATTCCATCATCTGCATTCTGATCGATGTCAGGATCACAGTGTTGGTGTTCTGGCAGGTGTCAGGCTTCCTTTGTTGGTATTCCGACTGGCAGGATGCTGAACGCTGGTATGCTGACCGGATCCCTTCACAACATTTAAGTACTGTAATAATGTCAAATGCATTACAGACAACAATATACAGTATATAACACAATTATATATTGAATATGTTGGCCCATGGTTTGCCGTACATTTCTCTAGATTATCTCATCTTGGTTTAATCGGGATGCGGTAAATTTACCTACAATCAAAATCCCGATGGTCAAAATCCTGACAACCGTTGACCGACAGTCAAAATCCCGACAAGGTCAAAATACCAACATGGTCAAAATACCAACATTTAAAATACCGACATTTAAAATGTTGACCGGTCAAAAAGTCAACATGAGTTTTTCATGATTTTTTTAATTTAGACTTGTTCATACTTTACCATCCCAGTGGACCTGGAGGGGGAATATTATAGTGTACTGAGCACAGCGAGGCACCGTGCCCGAAGCCGTGAGCCATGTGAGGGGACGCTGTACACTTATATGGTGTCCATGTCAGCATATGTTGACATACACACAAAAAACAATGAAAAACTCATGTCGACCGTTTGACATGTCGGAATTTAAATGTCGGTATTTTGACCTTGTCTGTATTTTAAATGTTGGTATTTTGACCTTGTCAGGATTTTGACCGTCGGGACTTTGATTGTAGGTATTTCATACTGATCCCGTTTAAACATATTTAATTCTTTGGGCCAAAAACATGCTTACAATCAGCCTTATAAAAGGTGTCATAAGAGTAAAATAAGTATTAATGCTTATGTTATGGCATATTCTGACTGACTCTTTACAAAATTAAATGAACAAAATGTATTTCCTCTCAAATGTATTACGGATATCTGATGAGTAAATGCAAGCTGCTAAATTAGTTTGTAATAAACATGGATAAAAAAAGAGAAAATGAAATATACAGTATAATCCCTGGTTCATAATATCAATTTATATCTTAACCAACATGAGACATTCATTTAAAAATCAATGGCTTGTTTCGTTTCACGTCTTTTTTTGAACAAACTGATAGCTGATAAGTGGGATTTCATAAAGGTTTTCTTCTGCATAGGTCTGTAATTAAAAGCATGTCATTCTAGATGAAATCAAATAAAAATACTTTTGTGTTGTAAAAAGAATACCACCATAGAAATCAGAACAGAGACAGCAGATGTCTTTTCATTCAGAAATATTGTCATTGAATAATTCTAAAAATAAAAAATGAAGAACATTTCCAAAGCCTATTACTGTATATTCCTTGTTTAGAATAGAATATATTATGGCCAGCTTGTACCGTGTTCCACAGGTTCCTCTTCACTGGGCCACTGCAACTTAGTATGGCCATGCCCTGGGCTGGACTACCCATCTGGCACTTCTGGCAAATGCCAGAAGGGCCGATGGGCTGGTGGGCTGTTCTAGTAACACAGAGTAGGGAAGGCCACGCAGCTCCCAACTCTCTGATAGTCCCCTCCCGCCGCTCGAAATTCCTGTCTCTTAGAAACATGGGGGTGTGCCACGCAGGGACGTGCGGTGAGCTAAATGGCTCAAGAGGCACTGGCTAGCACCAGAGCCAGATTGACACAAAATATATAAGCCAAAGGGTACATGGAGGCATTATACACATGTGCAGCAGTATAAACACCAGGAAATGTTATGAGTTTTGATCAGAGATGTGTGGAAGAGATAAGCAGGCGAGGCACTGCCTCACCTGCCATAGACTTTTTACTCCACATTTTTGGCTACAACAATTGTTAGAATAATGTAAAAAGATTTTTCAAACATATTCTTTGTATTTTTCACATACTTTATACAGTCAAAACTCTGGCACAAACGTTAGTATGACAGTTAGGGCTCTGCCTCACCTGCCTCACCCCACCGCACGTCACTGGTGCCACGAGCCAATGTCCCCCTGACTCATGGCACGCACCTGTGAGCAATCTCCACACCCCCATGATGTGTGCACGCCCCCGTGTCATGAGCTCGCGTGCACTAATGCCAGAGCCAAAATGAGCCCCAGTCCGTATCCATGTCCTTATCAACTCCGGAGATACAGCACCTCCCTGGGTACCACTAATATCCAGGACAGCACGGATGGTGTAATGGTTAGCATTACCTCCATCAAAGAGGTTAGGTTGTGGGTTTGACACATATACTCCCTGTGCTTGTGTTGGTTTCCCTCTGGTACTCTGGTTTCCTTCCACAATCCAAAAATATACTGGTAAGTTGAGTGGCTATCACCAAAAATTGGGACTAATGTGAATGGCCAAGTACTGCAGAATAGATATGCTCTATATATACAACTGGTAATATGAAATAAATAATAAATTCTGCAAACCAATAATGAAAAAATAATGAACTTTAATTAGCTTTTTTTTTAGAATTGTGGTGTTATTACTTTTCTGCGATGCTTACGGAGAGTAGCTGTGGCCCGAAGCATTGCAAAGGTAAGAGAAATTAAAATAAACCAAGGACAAATATACAGTTATAGGCATGCGCAGGGGGGGGGGGGTTCCTTCTGTGCACAGGCACACCCTAATGTTGAGCCCCCCACCACATGCCAGGTCTGCAGACAGTTCCGGACTGAGGCACGTAGGGCCCATCGGGGGAATGCAGTGGTAGTGGCCCATGTTTAGGGGTGTGGCCAGTCTCTAGAGGGGGTGTGCTCAGCTACCACAATGGTTTGCCTAACCATTTTGCAAGTGTTGATCCCCTAAAAAATATATACAGTAAATACTGTAGAGCATGCAAGATAATGTACTAAATTAGTAACAGCACAGTCTGTAACCTGATCCCTAGAGGAGGGTGTGGGGCCCCAGGCAGTAGGGCCCACCGGTGGTTTTCCCTGTACCCCTGTGGGCCAGTTCAACCCTGTCTGCAGATGTGCCTCCGGTTCAAAGCTGATTCATAGCCCTAGTTTGCCGAGCAGCTCTGAACCATGAATCTCTGCTCGGTACTCTGCATGAGCAACGTCAATCAGGCACCCCCACACACAGTGTCGCCTTGCACATGTTGGGGCCTGGTACAGAGAGAGGAGCAGCAGAGCACAAAACCGCTGTCCAGGACTGAGAAGGAGGATGCCACCTCCATGAGGGCTCTGACTTGGGAGTTAGATGACAACAAAGAAGCGGCTGATGCTTGGGATAAAAAAGGTTCTATCAAAAATTAACACTTTAATATTCATCATTATCTAATTATATTGGTAATGTGTCTTTCCTTAAAGTTCAAAATAACAAACTTTCAAATACAGCAGTTTGCTATTTTAAACACTAATGACAATCTACCAATATAATTATATCATTGAGAAGTGGTTATTTAATAGGACATACCTTTATTTTTATAGTACCTTTTTATTAAAGTGTTTATTTTTTATATCTATCTATCTCTCTAGTGCAGAAAGTAGTTACAGGAGTGACAGACTGTGTTAATCCCAGAATACAGGTGGCATATTGACAATGAACAAAAAACAGGTATCCCCAGCACTCGTGCTTACCATATCTTTGCAATATCTGAAACTGAGATCTCTGAATTATCTACCACCATGATGTTTTCAAATCCTGTTGCTTATGTCATTCTGACTGCTGGGGGATACCTATTTTTTGTTTCTTGTTCAGAATAACCCCACGCTTTCATGAACCGGGATGACATTACTAATTGAACTGAGCAGTTACCAAATTTATTGTTGCATACTGACAACGTTAACATGTTACTTACAGCATGTTAACTGAATTAAGAGCACAACTTTAAACATACTGCCTAACTAGTATATTTACACATCCAGTTAACATGCTCTAGGTAAAATGTTAACCTTGTTCACATATCAGCACCTACATTCTGGGATTTACTATCTCCCCTATACAATAATTGAAGAATAGCGCAAGACACGACCAATAGGCAGCACTAGACATGCCCAATAGGTGGCACTATATATGCATGATAGGTAGTGCTAGACATGCCCCCCTGATGGTGCACACCTAATTAAATATGCTGCATACTGCTATTTCTGTGCAGCATTATATGCTTCTCTGTTGGAGAATCAAACATGCATTTAAAGAGTTTGGGATAAAACTTTACTTTTAACCATAGTTGCCATACTTACCTACTCTCCCGGAATGGCTGGGAGGCTCCTGAAAATGGGGTAGCTCTACCGCCCCCAGGAAGGGTGGTCATGTCTCCCGGCCCACCGCCACCTGCCCCCAAACCCCTACTCACATCTTTCCGCAGCCGAGAGGGGCCAATGGCATGACTTGCATCATTGTGGCCCCGCCCCCTTGCCTCACAATGCCTGTAATCTCGTCAATGGGTGGCGGGGACTGGTCCCCAGTGATGGGAATTTGTGGACATTCTCCCACCCATCGTTTTCATGTGTCGACCTGCCCTGTGTCAGCAATTTTTACGTGTCGACCATTTGTCCATGTCGACCATGTCAGTGTTGACCAATAGTGATCAACCTAATGACTGTCGACCTTAACATGGTCGACCATCCAAACGGATACCCACAATAATATATTTATGTGACACAGCACCACCTATTGACTCTCCAGACCAGTCTGTACCTGTTGCTATTCTCCATCACCCCTCAGTTCATTAAATAATTTTCCTTAGAAGTTTGTGATTCTATCCCCAGTTAGAGGCTTTACAGTGAGCAGCTTTGCCATTTGTATTACACTTGTTTTAAATGTACATATATACCCCTTAATCTATCTGCCTGCTGGTAGTTCAGTTAGTATTCAGGTTTGGCTATTGTGCACAGACTTTCTCTACATCCCTATTTGTCCATCTGTTGGCTTCCTTTTCTGAAAGATGAGACGTGTCTTGCCAAGATGTGGGTACATGTGTGCATCCATGGTGTCTGACCCTACAATGAACTCAAAAATGTTTGTTAGGAAGATGTACTGGTGTGTTTAATGTTGGCTTTCTCTTTACCTAAGTCTTGCAAGTTCATGGCACCATCCATTCAGTGTGCTGATAGTCGCATTGTCTTTAATTTTACCAAAGATTCTGTTTCCATTGGAACTCTCACTGTATTCAACAAGAATATATTTTCAGTAGAGATGTGCGGCGGGCACTTCTCATGGTTTCGTGTTTTGGATCTGGATTGGTTTTGTCAAAACCACCCTTTCGTGTTTTGGTTTTGAATATGAATAATTAAAAAAAAACTACAAAGGCCCTCATTTCGAGTTGTTCGCTCGCTAGCTGCTTTTAGCAGCATTGCACACGCTAAGCCGCCGCCCTCTGGGAGTGTATCTTAGCTTAGCAGAATAGCGAACGAAAGATTAGCAGAATTGCAAATAGAAATTTCTTAGCAGTTTCTGAGTAGCTCGAGACTTACTCCTACACTGCGATCAGTTCAGTCAGTTTCGTTCCTGGTTTGATGTCACAAACACACCCAGCGTTCGACCAGACACTCCCCCGTTTCTTCTGACACTCCCGCATTTTCCCCAGAAACGCCAGCGTTTTTCCGCACACTCCCATAAAATGGCAAGTATCCGCCCAGAAACACCCACTTCCTGTCAATCACACTCCGATCACCAGAACGATGAAAAATCTTTGTTAGGCCGTAAGTAAAATACCAAACTTTTGTGCTAATTTACTTGGCGCAGGCGACTGCGAACATTGCGCATGCGCAGTTTGTGACTAATCGCTCCGTAGCAAAAAAATAATAATGAGCGAACAGCTCGGAATGACCCCCAAAACAGCTACAATCACAGAATGTTAGGGGTGATTTTGTTCCTACAGTATGAATAATCTCAATAACATTAATTTCTGCTCATTTCCAGTCAATTCTGAACTGAATTCACACCTCACAATATTGTTTTTAAACCAAAAGGTTGCACCGAGGTGGCTGGATGACTAAGCTAAGCGACACAAGTGTGCGGCACAAACACCTGTTCCATCTAGGAGTGGCACTGCAGTGGCAGACAGGATGGCAGATTTAAAAAATAGGCTCCAAACACAACACATGATGCAAAGAAGAAAAAGAGGTGCAATGAGGTAGCTGGATGGCTAAGCTAAGCGACACAAGTGTACGGCACAAACACCTGGCTCATCTAGGAGTGGCACTGCAGTGGCAGAAAGGATGTCACTTAAAAAAACTAGTCCCCAAACGGCACATCATGCAAAGAAGTAAAAGAGGTGCAATGAGGTATCTGTATGACTAAGCTGAGCGACACAAGTGTGCGGCACAAACACCTGGCCCATCTAGGAGTGGCACTGCAGTCCCACTGCCCTAATGGCGGATACCGGATGCATGTCTACCACCAGCATAGTTGTTATGGCCTCAGTAATCCGCTTTGCAACAGAGTATATATATACAGCAATATCGCTGGAATTACATGGCAGTACCACTGGACATATACGGCAGTATTACTGGAATTATACACCAGTACCACTGGATTTATATGGCAGTATCACTGGACATATACGGCAGTATCACTGGATTGGATTTATACGCCAGTACCACTGGATTTATACGGCAGTATCACTGGACATATACGACAGTATCACTGGATTGGATTTATACGCCAGTACCACTGGATTTATACGGCAGTATCACTGGACATATACGACAGTATCACTTGACTGGATTTGTACGCCAGTATCACTGGATTTATACGGCAGTACCACTGGACATATACGGCAGTATCACTGGACTGGAATTATACGCCAGTATCACTAGATTTATACGGCAGTACCACTGGACATATACGGTAGTATCACTGGATTTATACTGCAGTACCGCTGAACATATACGTTAGTATCACTGGACATATATGGCAGTATCACTGGACATATATACGGCAATACCACTGGACATATACAGCAGCACAGGGACACCACCACTGAACTGATGCAGGACAACACAGCACCACTGCAATGGACTGGACTTATACAGCAGCACTGGACATATGGCAGCAGGGGACACCACCACTGTGACTGGACTGACGCAGCACAACATAGAATCACTTGACTGGACTTATACAGCAGCACTGGACATAAACAGCAGAGGACACCACCACTGTGACTGGACTGATGCAGCACAATATACTACCACTGTACTGATGCAGGACAGTTACACGTCCTCTCGCTACACTCTCCAATGCCGGAGTGAAAATGGCGGGCGACGCGCGGCTCCTTATATGGAATACAAACCCCGCGAGAATCCGACAGAGGGATGATGACGTTTTGCCTCGTTCTGGTTTCTGAGTCAGGCGGGAAAACCCGAGCCGGGCTCGGGTAGTGAAGTCTGGTAAGGTTCGGTTCTCAGGGATCTGAACCCGCTCATCTCTAGTTTTCAGTATTCAGTTTTGTAGCCTCCCACATTTTACTTCACGAATATAAAGTCTATGTTTATCAATCTACCAACCAAAACATCACATGGAATTTTCTCCATCATTCTGGGGAATAATCTGTTTTGCAAGTAAACACACATAGAGCCTAATTCAGATCTGTTCGCTCGCTAGCTGTTTTTTGCAGTGATGCGAGCAGATAGATGCCGCCTATAGGGGAGTGTATTTTAGCTTTGCAAGTGTGCAAACGTGTGTGCAGCCGCTCTGTACAAAAACAGCTTGTGGAGTTTCTGAGTAGGTCTGACCTTACTCAGCCGCTGCGATCACTTCAGCATATTAGAGCCCGGAATTGACGTCAGACACCCGCCCTGCAAATGCTTTGACATGCCTGCGTTTTTCCAACCACTCCCAGAAAACGGTCAGTTGCCACCCACAAACGCCCTCTTCCTGTCAATCGCCTTGCGAATGGCTGTGCGAATGGTTTCTTCGCTAGAACCAGTACCCAACAACGATCTGCTTTGTAACCGTACGGCGCGCCTGCACATTGCGGTGCATATGCATGAGCAGTAGTTACCTGATCGCTGCACAGCGAAAAACGCTAGCGAGCGAACAGATCTGAATTAGGCCCATAGTTGCCTTTACTGATTCACACCATTTGTAAGATAATACTGAGTTTGAAAACTGTGTTGAATCATTTTAGTTAGGGTTTAGTTCGTTCTTTCAGCTAAACCATCTTGCACAATTGTTTGAATTGTCTTCTGATTCTCTTAAGAATTGATTGTTTTAAGAAGTCCACTATTTTATGTCTTAAATTCACTTCTACTGTGTCTTTGAAATGTGAGTGGATATTTAGAGACCACATTAGGCTACATCTTTCTGCAATCTGTCCAAACTTAATTTTTGTTCTTTCTTAGCTAAGAGTCTGTATATCTCTTAAATCATTCTGTAAAAGTCATTATGACATTGTTGCTTCTTGAATTGGATAATTTCATTGGCCCACACAGTGTGCATGCAGTCTTGTGGATTTTAGGCTGTACTTGAACTTATTGTATTGTTGCTCTTGTGGCTTCAGATTTTATGCAATAATCTAATTTTTGCTGGAGAAGCTGATAGTGTAAGACCCTGTTGGGTCTGTTTTTGCAGTTTCTCTATTATTCCTGCTTGCCCGTGCATAGGAATTTTTGCATTATCCAAATTCGATTGCTGTGGGTGCATAATCTCACATTGTTCTTAGTGGTGTCGAAACAATATAATTGTTTATATGATTTGGCTCTTATTATCAGAGGATGACTTGTCATCTTGAAATTTGATGGTCAGTCCTTTAGCTATTATGTAGACAAGAAGATGGATTCCAATTAAGTAACATGCAGCACATACTTTACTGATTCTGCAACAGGTAAGTTGTTCCATTTTATATTGTGGCACATAAGCATACCATGCCCCTTTCATTCAACAGTGATAGTACTTATTGTGACGCAGGTCTTGTTTTGTAAAGATGTTTCCAGCAAATAAGCACACATCATATAGATTGGTGTCACAAACTATGTGCCGTCTGTTGCTTTAAAAGCTCCTGTCAAGCTTTTCTTAATGAGCGAGGTTTTAAACTTATGCTTGAATCATGTGGTGAATTGTTCATGTTTCTCTGTTTCAGTGAACAATTCACCAAATTTTGACTCTGTTTCCACCAGTACCTCAGACTTCTACCTTCTATGGCAGGGGCAGATTGTGACACTGGAAGCATGGGACAGTTCCTGCTGGGCTAGTCACATACAGTACATGTTCCTCTTAGTGGTTTGCCACAGCCCCTGGCTCTTCCCTATCCTCTGCTGGGCTAAATCATACTGGCTGCTGCGCTTCCGGAATTTGCTTTCCGCTGTGGAAAGAAATCCGGAAGCTGTCATCTGCTCTGGCTATTGTGCACTTGTGGACTACCCAGACACCCTGCAGTTGCCTATTTGACAGTGGCCTGTGTGCCGGATACGGTCCACAAGGCACTTGGGTCCTGCCTGATTCATCCTGCAGCACCTGACAGGTCAGTATTCTGTGGAGAGCTGGGACCATTAATGTGGGGGTCAGTGTGTTGAATTATTTTTCCTGTGGGGCCAGTGTGTTTCATTTTTTTCCTGTACATTCCAATGTGTTTTATTTTTCCCTGTGAGGGCCTGTGTGTTTTATTTTATTCTGTGGGGGCCATTGTGTGTTTGTTTTTCGTTGGGGGCAAATGTGCTTTTTTTTTTTTCCTGTGGGAGCTAATGGAACAAGGTGTGATGAAGGTCATCCCAGACATTCCCTGGTGTGGCACAGCTTTGCTTTACACATTAAGTACATTTTCTTTTGGGTACTTTTTTCATGCATCTTTGGCGTCACTCTAGGAGGGTGACACTAGTGTGTGACCCATATCACCTGTAGTCCAATAGTGACATCACTGTATTGTCCTTAATACAAACAGCTACTGTTTAAATTGGATCTTTCATACAGCTTCTGTAGTCTAATACCATTTACAGTAGTCTCAATATGAACATATACAGAAACATATTTAATTGAGGTGTTACTGAGTTGGTAGGAGGTTGGAATTTGTTATGACAATTGTAATTTTTCTATATATTATTGTGCCATGTTGCACACCAAAGGCTAAATGTACTTTGTGTTGCTTTTCAAAGCCGCTGCATCTTTGGTGGTTTTGTCTTCTGGATTTCAAGGGGCAATTACTGTATATTCAATACAAAACTTGCCTGGCTGTGTTTTATAATTGTCCCCTTTAAATACACTGGCCAAAACCACCAAAGGCTTTGAAAGTGCTGCATACTGTAGTAAGCTTAGCTCCAAGGTTCATTTGAGGTTTACTCAGTTGTCTTCCAAAGACAGAGAAAACATGCACCTTAAACCATGCTCCATAAACCAGGGTATTTGTGCTGCACTTTGTGAATGTCCATTCCTAACCCTAGTGTTACTCTCCATTCTCATGAATATTGGTTCACCTTTCAAAATGCTTTTACTTTATTTACTTGACAGATAACATTTAATTATATCCTATTTTCAAATGTAATAAAAATGTATTTGGCGTTAAGCTTTAGCTTTTGCAAACTACTGTTATTTTGTCTTTGTTTTATGATGCCAAATTATCAATTTCACCAATTATAAAAAAAACTAAACTCCCTTTCAAAATAAAATATAAAACTGCACATCTCAATAATCGAAACATAATAAATGTACTTTGTTATAATAACATATATTAAAAACGTAAGCCATTTCTCAGTTATAGCGAAGTACGTTTGACATATGATACGTTTCATGTTTACCATATGGATTGTACCTGATTTATTCACAAATTCATTCTTGATTTTAGGGATTTTGTAAAACAGACCATATATTATTTGATTTTCCTTAGTTTTTGTTATTTTTTTTTATACCAAATTGTCCTCCCAAATATAAATTCTGGAGTTCTAAGTCATTGTTATACAACATCTATAATTAAATTCAGTTAATTAGGGAAGGCGCATGGATATATAGTTTAGTAAACAAGTGTTTCATACATTTAATTTTGTCTTTACCTAATAGTTTAACTCGTATAGTACCTACTTGTACAATCACATGTGGGAGGCCAAAGGTAACCTATACTATACATTTGCTTGTACTATACTAACATGCCTGTTAGTATAAATTTAAATTCTTTATTACAATGTTTGGCATGGGGCATGGTGGAAGTTATCATAAAACTGTACCGGTATCAAGTTAAACTTGGTGTTTAAACTGACAGTGGCGCCGAGAGGGGGTACTCTTTACCAAGGCCCACACTGCCAGGGGGAACAAATGTGGTGCCAAGCATAATGGTCCATGTGTCACTTGCTGAGTGGGATATGCATGGCAGTAAAGAGCGTGGCTGGGCCCAGGTACTTTTCTGGGGGTGTGGCCTACTTATGTGAGGCGTGGCTCTGCACACTTAGGAAAAAAAATAGCACTTTAAGTGCCTCCCTGGCCACACTGCAGCCCAGCACACAGCAGTGTATTTGCAGCACTCGTCGCCCCCCTATGCAGCACATAATGCCACTTTGCACCGCCGACTGTAGTATTTATATACATTCTGTTTCAAGGCGGATAAACATGTCTCCCCAGATTTGGCCAGCATCCCCCTAACTCCCACTGCCTGGGCCGTACTTGCTATCTATGGTCCTGCAAACTGGATCTGATTCTAAATGAAAAAATAACAAAATCACATAATTTTCATTTTTCAATTTTGCATTACAACAAAAAAATGTAATCTCAATATCCAGTGATATCTTTGAAAATTGCACAACAGTGTCACATTTATTGCACATGTGCTCAGCATCAATTCAAAACTATCCATACAGTCATGACATTTTAATAAAAGACTGGCAAGATTTAATTGCTGTTTTCATCACTGATTGCTAAGCTAACAATAATATTTTGTCTCTTGAGTATTTGAAATCGGCTAACAATACTGTAGATGTATTGTGCAATTCATTTTAATTACTTTCTGGAATTCTATCTAGTTCAGCATATAATATTCTTAAACATTTATGTGAAAAGAAATTACAATATAGCTACAGTACGGTATATCATATTTTTTTTTAGCTTAAAGGATATGCAGCTAATGAGTGTGCTGTGAGAGAATTGATTTTGTAAGGTGGCGCTTTTACTGACTCTGAACCCAAAGAGAGACCTAATTATTTTTCTGTTTATTTTTAAGCAATGACACACTTTTTATTGCATGGGGGTTATGTGGTACAACACTAATTGCCAAAGACAGATTCATTGTAACCTTCAAAAAGCTTCTTTGAATAATTGAGCAAAACCATTGCACTCTACAGTATCTCGGTGCTTAACTTGAGAGAATAAAAAAAAACACAACATGTTTATTACAGTCTGGAATATATAGTTGTATATTTATCTTTTATAACATTCTGACGTTTAATTAGACTGTTTTTTTGTTGTTGCTATAAATAGTGGAAGGGCTGTGTCACATGAGCAGTTTCTATTCCACATTTATGGAGCAGCATCTAACCATTCCTTATTGAAAACTTTCCATTCTAGGAGCAGGTTTTTAAACACTGACAGTGATGTTTTGGACAAGTGACTACTGTATGGTCCTTATTCAGGTTTGTTGGCAAACCAAGAAAGTAAGCACTTTGGCAAAACAAAGTAGCACTGCAGGTGGGCGGATGTAATATGTGCAGAGAGATTTAGATTTGGGTGGGGTGTGTTCAAATTTAAATCTAAATTGCAGTGTAGAAATTAGGCAGCCAGTATTTACCCTGCACAGAAACAATATAACCCACCCAAATCTAAATATCTCTGCACATATTACATCTTCCCCACCTGCAAAGCAACATGGTTTTGCCCAATTGCTTATGTTTTTGGTTTGCTAACAAACCTGAATAGTAGAAAAGCCTTTGTGACAATTCCCAAAAAGATGATGATACGCTTTTACTGACTCTGAACCCAAAGAGAGACCTAATTATTTTTCTGTTTATTTTTAAGCAATGACACACTTTTTATTGCATGGTGGTTATGTGGTACAACACTAATTGCCAAAGACAGATTCATTGTAACCTTCAAAAAGCTTCTTTGAATAATTGAGCAAAACCATTGCACTCTACAGTATCTCTGTGCTTAACTTGAGAGAATAAAAAAAAACACAACATGTTTATTACAGTCTGGAATATATAGTTGCATATTTATCTTTTATAACATTCTGATGTTTAATTAGACTGTTTTTTTGTGGTTGCTATAAACAGTGGAAGGGCTGTGTCACATGAGCAGTTTCTATTCCACATTCATGGAGCAGCATCTAACCATTCCATATTGAAAACTTTCCATTCTAGGAGCAGGTTTTTAAACACTGACAGCAATGTTTTGGACAAGTGACTACTGTATGGTCCTTATTCAGGTTTGTTGGCAAACCAAGAAAGTAAGCACATTGGCAAAACAAAGTAGCACTGCAGGTGGGCGGATGTAATATGTGCAGAGAGATTTAGATTTGGGTGGGGTGTGTTCAAATTTAAATCTAAATTGCAGTGTAGAAATTAGGCAGCCAGTATTTACCCTGCACAGAAACAATATAACCCACCCAAATCTAAATATCTCTGCACATATTACATCTTCCCCACCTGCAAAGCAACATGGTTTTGCCCAATTGCTTACTTTTTTGGTTTGCTAACAAACCTGAATAGTAGAAAAGCCTTTGTGACAATTCCCAAAAAGATGATGATATGCGACAAGTCTTATGTTTAATAAAATTAAAAAAAAAATCACAATTTCACTTCTCTTCAAAGCAAAGTAAAACAAAAAATCCTTGTTAATATTTATTGTATACTTAAATCTAAAAAAAACTGTTGTAATGGTTCACATTACTGCCTCATAGCAATGAGCACTTGGGTTCAATGCCCACGATGGACTGGATTGTGTACAAGGGCCGGGATGTAATGAAGTCCGAGTTCATTGGCCGTGTGGCATGCCAGCCAAACTCAGACTTTTTTTAAAGGAGCAATCATTTACAAGACTTGGTTTAGCCTCGTAAATGATTGCCCCTCTTTTTAAAAATGTGAGAGTTCTGCCGGCATCCCACACTTCCACTGAATTTCATTACAACCCTGCCTGAAATGTATACATGCATATTGTCAACATTTATGAGACTATTGAAATGGTCATAATGTAGACAGTGATGAAATGTTAACATGTCAGAATGCCAACATTTTGTCCTGTGGGCCAGTGGTGACTTACCTTGCCCTGACTGCTCCTGAAGCTCCAGCAACATCTTGTGGGGTCCTGGCAGTAATGAGACCATCACTTCTGGGTAAGAGCTGTGGTCCTCCAGCACTAGGTTGATTCAAATTCCAAAAATGATTTGAAAGTACCAAATATGATTTTGTTATTTTAATGTTTTTAATTTTGCTTGGAAAATAAGTACTTTAAAAATATGGAGTCTAGCACTGTACATGGTTGTAAAATTTCAATTCATTTTAATATTGTTTTTTTCTAAAATCTTGTTTTGATAAAATGTGTGAAAATTTGTGTAAAAGTCACTAATAATGATTGCTAAGCATTTGGAGTAACATAATTATTGATATATTTTTTCCTTTTTGTGTTTCACAGGACCAACAATTTCTCCCATTCAATTACAATGTCTTCTAAAAATAGAACAAGACAATATTCATTCACTCATATGAGCAACTTCATCGGAAGTGGCAGAGAATTATTGCCATCTGAGCTCCCAACTCTGGGAGATATTCTGAGATATGGACTGTTGTTACGATACCAAAGTGATGAGGATATCAGAAACTATCCAGGAGCTAGTGTTGCAAAGGACATTTATCCTACAGTGCTCAAGAAGTGGGAATGATCAAACTCTCGTATTGTCACGCCAACTCAAAATTCACAAGTCACAATCTTAAAAAAGATACAAAGTAGCTGGGAGCAAGCCAAAAATATATCTCTTGGTAGAGAATGTGAAAGAGGCATTCACTTCAAAACTTGACAAGCTTTTTGACATTTTCAATTGCAAGTATAACATCTTTTTCTGCCCTGAATTTGACTGTCCTGGCTGCATGAGTGGAAGCTCACATAAATTGTGTGTGCTCTAAGGAGAAGAAGATCCCTGTGAATGAACTTTCTTTCATTAAAGGGCAGAGAGACGAGATTGGTTCCTTTGGACCACATCAGGTTGGCTTGCTAGATCTGCCAGAACACAATAGACTGGTTTAAAAGCAGAAGCGAGAAAAATATTGAAAGAGGACTGATAAATACAAGCAAGTCTGTGATATTTCATTTCCATCAAATGAAATAACATTAGACTCTATAAAAATGAAGAACAAGTATGTGAGGAACAAGATGGAAATGATGCAAATCATAAGTTTCCATAGGAGAAACAAAATTTGTCTTCCACTTCTAGTCAAAAAACATATTATAACACTTTAGAAATACCAAAGTTAATTCAAATGAGAAACATGAGGGTTATATCAGAGGACAAGAAGCAAGTAGACAGCTGATGTCCAAGAATGAACTATCTCTTAACAGATACCATATTTGTGAGTGTTCTTTTAGGAAAATTTGAACTATTATAACGATATTTTATGTAAAAATAACTGAAAATATTGTGCATTTTGTCACTTCCGAAAGATGAAATGTATTTAATGTTTTTTTGGAGAGAAATCTGCATGCTTGTTATTCAAACCTAGATATACCAAGCAAGATATGGTCCAATCATGAAAATAATGGCAGAATTAAACTTAGCAAAATGGCAGAAGAATTTAGCAAACATCAGATTTCACCATTTTAGATGACACGCCATACTCCAGCATTCCAGTGCGTATATTACCCCTTTCCCAAAACCTAATCTGTAGGGTTTACACTAGTGCCCCCCTCCCCCACAGCCTAACCCTAATCTCCTGCTGCAGCCTAACCTTAATCTCAATATACTGCAATTCCAATATCAACATGTCTCCTATCGACATTTTGAGAACGTTGCCACAACATTTTAATAATGTCATCATCATAACTGTTGATATGTGACATTGTCTGTTGGGGGGAAGTTAGGGTTAATTTGTGGGGGGAAGGCGTTAGGGTAAGGCACTACTAGAGGGAGGGCTAGACATAGGGATTAGTGTTAGGAATAGGGTAAAATCGGAAGCCTGCACCAGAAATGACAGTCACATAACCACTGGGACCCAGAAGCAGGGCTGGAGCTGCTGCAGGTGTACAGAGCAGGTATAGACCAATGGGTGACTAGGGATGATATGTTGACATTGTAACATGGTGGCATAGCATTAGTGTCTACATGATGAATGTCAACATGGTCACTGTCAACATTATGACCATGTAGACCAGTGATCTCCAACCTGTAGCTCGCGAGCTACCGGTAGTTCGCCATAATATTTTTGGTAGCTCACAGAGTGCACGGGCTTAGGCAGTCACTGGCACTCCTCTTCCCTTCATTTTTAATATGGTGCCAGCTGTCAGCCAATCAGAGCTCGTGGACCGGCAGTGGCGGCACCTGATTGGCTGCCGGACCGCAAGTTTTGATTGGCTCACTTATCATATTTTAAATGCCCTCCGCCGCCGGAGACTCTGTCACCCTCGCTGCAGCCGCTCTCCAGACTTCACAGGAGAGGCATGCGCTGCTCTTTCCTCTCCTTCCATCCCTCATACAGGAGGAGCAGCACCGGCGGCAGTAGAAGCCAGCAATGGTTAGCACTGTGTGGGGCACTGTATCGGACACTGTGGGGAAGCATTTTATCTGGCACAGCGGGGGGGCATTTTAATGGCACTGCAGGGGGAGTTGTATCTGGCACTGTAGGGGGCATTGTATCTGGCACTGCTGGGGGGCATTATTTGTGTATCTGACACTGCTGGGGGCATTATTTGTGTATCTGGCACTGCTGGGAAGCATTATTTGAATATCTGGCACTACTGAGGGGCATTATTTGTGTGTCTGGCACTGCTGAGGGGCATTATTTGTGTATATGGCATTATGCTGGGGGCATTACTTGTAGTTGTGAGGCCACACCCACTTTTGTGAGGCCACAACCACTTTCGCATGAACGCACGTGCATTGGGGGGAGGGGGTAGCTCCTTCAGAGGTTTTATTTTCCGAAAGTAGCTCACACCCCAATTAAGGTTGGAGACCACTGATGTAGACATTCTCATGTTATTATGAATGTCAACATTATAACTGGCAACATATCATATCACACCGATTTAAGTATATGTCATTATACACCATTTATGGATGTATGCTATTTGATTGCAAGCTCACTTGACCAGGGCCATCTCTTCTTGCTTCTTGTCTGCTTCATGCTTCAGCCACATCTTCCTGAGCATCCTTGTTTCATACAGTATATGCATGTTTTCTAGGACACTTGTTATAAACAAAAGATATTGGGGTTGATATAAAGTTGAATGTAGGTCCAGTAGGTCCATTTTACAGAGTTTATACCTTACATGAATTTGCAATGTACATGCTCAATCACATATAAACATGGGACTGAACAGATGGAGATGGGCACTAAGACAACATTCTCGTGAAGTATAAGCAAATTATGGACATGTTTATGCAAATGTGAGCCTCGCATGTCGGGAAATAAGCACAAACCAATTAGACCAATTTGTAGGCGTATCCCATGCACCTACAGTTGTATAGGGGAGAGGCCAGTCTGATGGTGATGAGTCACTAATAGTAAGCCCACAGCTACCTCTAACTCTACATTAGGGTGAATATCCTCTTCTTCTGAGCTATGAACTGTATGTCTGATTTACTTGATTTACAACAATTCATCAGACACATTATACAGTAAGTGCACTACAGAGATGGGTAAATGAGGAGCACGTGTTGTAATTGTTTTTGCACTGAGCATGCCTCTGATATAGTGCACAGGGGTTGCAGTCACAGACATGTCTCCATTGGCAAATGAGTAGGTACAGTGTAACAACTATAGCAGGATATTCTCCTGTAGGCAATGTTCAATGAGGGTGTGCTGACGCAACTGCAGGTTATGCTGAGTTGGACTGACATGTAAAGTAGCCCAGGTGAATATTTTGCACATATAGGGTGGTACAAGTGCGGCTAGTTGCGTTGATCTCTACATCAACAACTATGGTTTGGAACGTTTTCTTGCTTTTTTTTTTTTTTTTACTATTCTTGAATTTATGCTTCTGAATGTTGTGTAATTTGCTGGTACTGGTGGAATTACAGGTATGTTGGGGCATAAAAATGTACAGCAATAATGTAATGCCTGTCTCTCACTCTACTGTATCTCTCTGTCTCTGCCTCCCTCTATCTCTCTGTCTGTCTGTCTCTCCCTCTATCTTTCTGCTGTCTCCCCACTCTCTCCTCCCTCTCTCATAATTTCTCCCTCTATCTCTCTGTCTGTCTGTCTCTCCCTCTATCTTTCTGCTGTCTCCCCACTCTCTCTTCTCCCTCTCTCATAATTTCTCCCTCTATCTCTCTGTCTGTCTGTCTCTCCCTCTATCTTTCTGCTGTCTCCCCACTCTCTCTTCTCCCTCTCTCATAATTTCTCCTTCTATCTCTCTGTCTGTCTGTCTCTCCCTCAATCTTTCTTCTGTCTCCCCACTCTCTCTTCTCCCTCTCTCATAATTTCTCCCTCTATCTCTCTCTCTGTCTGTCTGTCTCTCCCTCTATCTTTCTGCTGTCTCCCCACTCTCTCTTCTCCCTCTCTCATAATTTCTCCCTCTATCTCTCTGTCTGTCTGTCTGTCTCTCCCTCTATCTTTCTGCCGTCTCCCCACTCTCTCTTCTCCCTCTCTCATAATTTCTCCCTCTATCTCTCTGTCTGTCTATCTCTCCCTCTATCTTTCTTCTGTCTCCCCACTCTCTCTTCTCCCTCTCTCATAATTTCTCCCTCTATCTCTCTCTCTCTCTGTCTGTCTGTCTCTCCCTCTATCTTTCTGCTGTCTCCCCACTCTCTCTTCTCCCTCTCTCATAATTTCTCCCTCTATCTCTCTGTCTGTCTGTCTGTCTCTCCCTCTATCTTTCTGCCGTCTCCCCACTCTCTCTTCTCCCTCTCTCAGACTTTCTCCCTCTATCTCTCTGTCTGTCTGTCTGTCTCTCCCTCTATCTTTCTGCTGTCTCCCCACTCTCTCTTCTCCCTCTCTCATAATTTCTCCCTCTATCTCTCTGTCTGTCTGTCTCTCCCTCTATCTTTCTGCTGTCTCCCCACTCTCTCTTCTCCCTCTCTCATAATTTCTCCCTCTATCTCTCTGTCTGTCTGACTCTCCCTCTATCTTTCTGCTGTCTCCCCACTCTCTCTTCTCCCTCTCTTATAATTTCTCCCTCTATCTCTCTGTCTGTCTGTCTCTCCCTCTTTCTTTCTTTCTTTCTTTCTTTCTTTCTTTCTTTCTTTCTTTCTTTCTTTCTTTCTTTCTTCCTTCCTTTCTTTCCTCCCCCCTCTCTCGCTGAACCTTTCTCTGAGTCTTACCCTTTGGTTTGTACATATCTCTGTCCTGATTATTGCAGCTATGTCCACTGATCCATTGCTTAGAATTTGCCAGTTAAAGTACACAGCATGACACCAATATAAATGTATTCTACTCCTATTTATTTTGTTTTGCAGGTTGCAATCTGAATAATTTAAAAGGTCATAAATAGCATCTCAAGTAATCTGGTCAATTGCATACAATATAATCCAGAAATCCATTATGAAACATGTATTGTTAAATTAATGGAGATATGGGAAGAGGTAAGTCGAGTGAATCGAATAGTTTTGAAAAGGCTAAGCAACTTGTGAATCAGACAATAAGGCACAGTGGGAAGTTCAATAAAGAAAGTATTATGTGTGCACCTGGGTGAGAATGATCATTTTTATCATGCTGCGGTAATGTTTGTATGTACATGCCCTGGGAAAGATGTCTTAAACTATATGCTATTAAATTGTCTTTATCATCCATGTGTTTTAATGTAAATATTCACAATCATGTCAATGGTTATGATAAACAGATTCACAGATCTGTTCTGCACTAAATCAGTGTTTCATTAATAATATTAGTAACTTTTTCCAGTGACCTTTGAATTTTTTGGTATTTTGTACATATTTTATTTATTTTGAATAATACCAAAAAAAGACATAATCATGGATTTTTAGACTTGAGAAACATGCTATTTTCATTTGCAAAAATGTTTTTATATTTAATAAAAAGTATTTTTGTAAATATTTGTACTTTGTGCAAGATATAGGGGTATATTCAATTGAAGTCGGATATATATATAGCCGCTGCTGTAGCGCTGCTCTCCCCTATCTGCCCGTGGCTCTCCCCCATCTCCCCCCAGTCCCTCCTCTCTCACTGCCGCCACTCCCCATCATCCCTCTCACAGCCACCGTTCCCCGTCCCCCCACCCTGGAGCCGGGTGGACGCTGCTGTGAGCGGCGGCTGTGACATTCTCCAGCGCTGCTCACCCCGTCCCCGCCTCGGCTCTCCCCGTCCTCGCCTTGGCTCTCCCCGTCTATGGCACTGCTCTCTATGGCACTGCTCTTTTTTAAGTCAAACTGAGATGGTCGAAAAGGTGGCCAAAACCTGTCGGATTTGGCCCCGTTTTCAACACAAGCATGTGGATCAGTAGCTATTCCGCCGATCCATGTGCTTTTCGACAAGTCGAATTCATCAACTTGTCAAAAAGTTTGGGGTTATATTGAATAGGTCGGATCACGATTCGACCTTAAAAAGTAGAAAACTGACGTATTTTCGACAGACGGCAGCTTTTGACTTCAATTGAATATACCCCATAGGGCTTAGAAATGATTTTTACTGTAAAAATTCTGTTAAAAAGTGTTACTATTTTAAATTAATACTAATTATAATTTTATTTTTATAGCACTTTTTTTCAAAGTCAAAGAGCTTTACAACTGCAGAGAATAAAAAAACATGATCATAAAATACAGAAAATGCTGGAAATAAGAACATAGGGACTAATTCAGACCTGATCGCTGCTGTGCGTGTTCGCACAGCAGCCGATCAGGTCTGAACTGCGCATGCAACGCAGTGCACTGGCGCATGCCAGACCGCTGATGGCCATCTCAGCCCTACGATCGTCTCTGCCTGATTGACAGGCACAGGTGGACGCTGGGCGGGAGCAGGCGGGCTGGTGGTGTTTGGCTGCCATTTTAGGGGCGCTGTCCAGTCAACACAAGCGTGCCCAGACCATGCGGGGGGCAGGCCGCGGTGGCTTTGTGATGTCACACGCAGCCACTGTGACCTGCACAGCGACGGATAGCTCCCTGTCAGTGCGCAGGAGCTGCGCTGGTAGGGAGCTACTCGTCAAGTACAACAGCATCGCCGCTGTGCAATGCTTTTGTACTTGTGCGGTGGGGCAGAGCCAGACATGCGGGGCAGACTAGCCCTGTGCTGGGTATCCCCCCGCATGTCTGAGTAACTGGTTGTAGTTGTGCGAAATGTTGCACGGCTATGATCAAGTCTGAATTAGGCCCATAGTACAGAGGAGAGGTATTCATTATGGGTCATTGTTCCATGAATTATTCTTACCCAGGATTTTCCTGGCAAGGCCCCAATCTTTGGCACATAGGATAAAATGGGTGGAGTTTGAGATGCCAGCAAGAGAATACAGACAATGGGGAAGCTACTGAATACTAATACCATATATAAAATACAAGATCCTACAAAAGCAACAGATACACACTTTTTTTCCTATCTGCGAGTACCAGGTGAGGCCGCCATTTTGAGTACACTTCATGCAGTAGTTTCCGGTGGTATATACTGCATGGGCAATACATGGCTATGTGATAATAATTGGGGGACTATGGAATAGAAAAGTTGGATTCAGGTTACTCATGGAATAAATTGAATCCATGGATTGATCATCCTGCTAAAGTACAGATGAGTCAGCCATCTTGGGCACGCTACATACTGTATGTTGCAGTGTGCAAAATAAGCAATACAACAGAGACAAGTTATATAGTAGGTAAAATAAAAAGTAACTAACAAGATACTTACTGAATCAATAGTTCCACTGCTTTATATAACAACAAGAGTAAATTGAGTTGAGATAAGAGTATGAAAAAAAAGATTGGGTTGCTAACACCTTATTTCTGCATTTAATTTAGAATTGTATAAAATCTCAAAGATTCGGTCACAATATGGTTGCACCTTTTTTTTTATTCTGCTCTTAGATGGTAATTTTCACTGATTTGCAAGATACTGGTTTATTGCCCATGAATATTGTACTACCGATTGGGGTGTCATTGTATGCCACCATCAGTCGGGCCATCGAAACTTGCATCAGCCTTATGGCATGTGCAATTTCTTCGCCTGACCATGGCCTCCTACTGTATGATTGAAGCTGTACATCTGTGAATGCAGCTGCTTGCATTGACAAACCCACAACACTCCCATAAAACGCCATAGAAGTGAATTTTTGTGTGTACAAGTAGCCAACCCCCAGGAACTGCCTAGGAATGGCCATCACTTTTCCACCACATCTCTTTACTGTATGTGTACACTCTGTGTAAAATGTGTTGTAGGGTTTTCAGAAATTTTCTGCAAAATTACTGATAATCTCTCAGTTACATGAACATCAGCACTGGTAGTGGATTGTGTGTGGCTTTGAATCAGGCACTGTGTGAGAAATTGTTTATTATAGTGCATTCAGGGGCTTATTCATCAAAACTGGGTAACAGAGATAAAGTACAAAATGATCAGCACCTAACTGACAGTTAACAGGCTGTGGGGCAGATGTATTAACCTAGAGAAAGCATAAGGAAGTGATAAACCAGTGATATGTGCAAGGTGATAAACAAACCAGCCAATCGGCTCCATTATGTAAATTAACAGTTAGGATCTGATTGGCTGGTGCCTTTATCACCTTGCACATATCACTGGTTTATCACTTCCTTATGCCTTCTCCAGGTTCATACATCTGCCCCTGTGTTAGAAAAAATACAAAGATAAATATTAAGGTGCGCTATCAATAGCTGCCGGCCAGGGGGTGGTAAATTCCCCTAGGAGTACTGGACAAAAAGAAGTGGATTTTGCCAGTGCTAGCTGAGCATGAATTATAAGAAGATAAATTAAAATCTGAAAGGCTTGTAAAAATATAACAACACATTTAATATATATGTACAATAAAATCACAATATAGTCATATAAAATATGCCTGTTTGAAAGATAGAAAAACTTCAACAGTGCTGGCTAGGATTCACTCATGGGGGAGTCAGGCACTGTGTGAGAAATGGTATATTATAGTGCATTAAGGGGCTGATTCATCAAAACTGGGAGACAGAGATAAAGGCCCTCATTCCGAGTTGTTCACTCGCTAGATACTTTTAGCTGAAATGCAAACACAAAGCCGCAGCCCTCTGGGAGTGTATCTTAGCATAGCAGAATTGCTAACGAAAGATTAGCAATTCTGCTATTAAGTATTTCCTTGCAGTTTCTGAGTAGCTCCAGACCTACTCCTAGATTGCGATCACCTCAGTCCGTTTAGTTCCTGGTTTGACGTCACAAACACACCCAGCGTCCGGCCAGCCACTCCTCCGTTTCTCCAGCCACTCCTGCATTTTTACCTGGCACGCCTGTGTTTTTTAGCACACTCCCTAAAAACGTCCAATTTCCGCCCAAAAACATCCACTTCCTGTCAATCACACTACAATCAGCAGAGCGATTGAAAAGCTTTGAGTAAAATAGCATAGTTTTGTGTAAAATTGCTTAGCGCGTGTGCCCTGCTGTGCATACACATGCACAGAACTGCCGGATTTTAGCCTATTAGCAATTCTGCTAAAAATAGCAGCGAGCGAACAACTCGGAATGACCACCAAAGTACAAAATGATTAGCTCATAACTGACAGTAAACAGGCTGTGTTAGAAAAAATGTCAGCAGCTGATTGGCTGGTATTTCATACAACATCTCTCTACTTTATCTAGCTCCAATCTTTGATAAATCAGCCTGTTAGAACGTCATCTCAGAATACTTACTGTATATAGCCTGTTTACTTTTTGACATTCATACAAGTTGATCATGATTCGGTGTAATAGAGTAATTTATATACTTGTTATTAATTTCTATACACCTGGCTATTAGCTAACAAATCACTGCAAACCTACTGTGCCTCGTTCTGCAACATTGCATAATTATTACTGTTTTTGTGAGATATTGCACAGTAATTTTTCACAGTTTCAGCATCGTCTTCCCACGTATGATTTTGTTTGCTCTATTAATAATAAAATGAATAAAGCGTATTATTATTTATTTATTAGCAGTTTCTTATATAGCGCAGCATATTCCGTTGAGCTTTACAATTAGAACAACAATTATAGAACAAAACTGGGCAAAGACAGACAGACAGAGGTAGGAAGGCCCTGCTCGCTAGCTTACAATCTATAGGGAAATAGGCATTGATACACAAGGATAGATGCTACCTGTCACATAATGGTTCCCCAGATTGCTAGGTTCTTAATGGGTTCTATATGATATGATCACCCAGCAATGTTGGAAGACAAAATGTGAGTTTATGTGGACTGTACAGAGGGGATGTAACTTGATAGGGAAGCTGAAGTATTGAATCAGAATAAAGACTGTGGTTGAAAGAGATGCAAACCTGTCTGATAAGGTAAGTGAACCTATCTAAAATGTAAGACATGAAAGCATTTTCAGAGATGCAGATGTTACATTAGAAGTTAGAACAGCTGCTGTAGCAGCAATTGAAATCCATCTAGCCTTCACGAGGTTAATGAGGAGGAAAAGAGTCATGACGAAACGCACCACACAAGTAACATGGGGAAAAATGTGCTGACTTATGCAGTTGTGGCATTAAAAGACTGAATAAGAACTCTTTCTTCCCTTAGTAGTATTAGTAGCACCTGAAAATCAGAAATATACCGTATATTGCATTCAACTGTATCCCTTCTGATGTTCACATAAACTTAAAATAACCAATTAGAACAATGATTGGTTAAAAAGCAATGGGATAGTTAGAAAAGAATGGAGAAAGATAATGTGGAGAGAGCTAAAGTACAAACCAATCAAATTCTAACTGTCATGTTACAGGCTGTGTTTGAAAAAAGATAGTTAGGAGTTGATTGGTGATTGGATAATTTATCTATATCTATTTTATCACTCTCCAAGCTTTGATAAACTTCCCTGTTTATTTACTGTCACTCGAGGATAGGCCACACTTGTTACTAATTTATTGAGAAATTAACAGTGTTGGCAGTCTATTATCCAGAGGCAATGCAAAATTCTAGCTCTCTTTTCAAATTCAAATAGGAGTCCACCTTGAGGATCCATCTTGAGTATCCAGTGATCAGACAACTTTATTGGATAGAACTGCTTATGACATGACAAGAACATAACAATTGATAATCTGTTAGGAGGGTTGATGGTGAGTATTGATTTTGTTTGTTTTTACTGCAATGCATAACAAAGGCAGAAGAGGAGGATGTTGACTCTAGATGAATAAAAAGTTATGGGGAAGAAATAGAAGCTGACGAAATGAAGAAATAATGATAAGTAATGTTAAAGGAAAAAAGGGTTTGTTTTACATCAAACACAACATTATAATGTAATGATGAGCATTATATCAAAGCCCCAAACCAAAATATAATCTGTGGCAAAATTAGCCAATTTGCAGTTGTAATATCAGCATAAATTTATTAACAGAGTCACAGCCAATAATTGTGGGGTTCTGACAGACAACTAGAGACAATGGGATAAATAAGGGGGGGGGAAAGGAGGGGAGGATACATAATAATTGAGGCAAAGTAATAAGGTTATCAAAGGTGGATCTCAACTGGATAAAGACTGTTGAGAAGCAGGAACAAGAGAAACAGATAAAATGTATCTGTGATTCCACCTTGAAGAGATCAGCAAAGTGTAAACTCATATATGATGATACAAGACTAAGTGGTCCACATCCAGACATGGCTCAAGCTTAGACAATAATTTTCCATGGATGTCACAACTGGTAAAATCCAGAACATACTTTAGATATTAAATTGGTATATCCGGGACAAGCAGAATTTTGCCCTCTGACACCTGCTGTTGTGCCCCATCCCTCTATGTCCACATGTTCTGCAGGTGGAAGTGAAGACAGAACAGCAAGAGTGGTGTTTCTAAATGAAGGACAAGGTAAAACGCTTGTGGACTGGTAACTATGCCTTGTACAACAGTGTGCTTGTAAAGCACTCACCCTAAACAACAAGTAGGGAGGTGTACAGCTCAGACCTGGAACATACTTTAATGAAGCTGAGTTGACAAGGCTAGACACTACCCGATAACATATTCAGGTACATCCTGCACAAATGTATTGCCAAAGAAGCAAGTTGCATCTCAGAGTCATAATCAGTTTTGCCATTTAGAAGTTTGATGTACTTGGAGCATACTCATGAAAAAATTGTGCAATGAGAATTTCTAATTTTCAATTCTCATTGTATTCTCTCACAATTTTTTCACTATTCACTATATGCCCTCATCAGAAAATTATCACTTCCGATAAACTGGTATTTTTGAGAAGACAGTTTGTCGAAGAGTGATAATTTTCCCCTCTGAAGCCGCAGGCCCCCACACCCCGTTGTCCGGCTGCAACCACGGCCCCTTCTCCCCCGCCAACACCATACTGATGGCCTAATTCAAGGTGATCGCAGAAGCAAAGTCTTCCTCTAATGGGCAAAACCATGTGCTCTGCAGGTGGTGCCAGTGGTGCAGGTGGTGCCGATATAATATGTGCCGAGAGAGTTAGATTTGGGTGCTGTGTGTTCAAACTGAAATCAAAATTGCAGTGTAAAAATAAAGCAGCCAGTATTTACCCTGCACAGAAACAATATAACCCACCCAAATCTAACTCTCTCTGCACATGTTATATTTGCGCCACCTGCAGTGCACATGGATTTGCCCATTAGAGGAAGTTTTTGCTTTTGCAATCGCCCTTGAATTAGGCCCTGTGTCTCTGACAGCGGCCATTCTTCCTCCCCTGCCTGCACCTCTCCTGGCCACAGCTGCCCCCCTTCCCCCCACCAGCACCATATGGTGTCTCCCGGCTGACCCCAAACCCCAACCAGGCACCATACTGTGTCTCCCGGCCACAACAGCCCCCCTCCCTGCCAGCACATTATTGTGTCTCCTGGCCGTGTATATAGTTTCCCTTTCAATGTCACAATTTCTACATCCCCTGGGGAGTATACAAATTGTGTCATTTAAAGGATGATGAATATGTCCCTCAGTGAGTGGATTAATAAGGCCAGCCTGAGCACTACAATACACGCAGCTGTCAATATTAAAGATTCAATTATAGGCACAATTGATCTATTCAGCACCATCACAGTGTGAAGGTCCAATCACCAGTTAAAACAAACAATATAACGCCTGAATGTCTCATTTGCCAGAGTCCTTTCTCAATATAAACTCCTGACATTTTGAAATTTGAGAAGTTTGTATTTTCTTTCCCTTAATTGGTTTGCTTGGGTGGAGGGTACTTTTTCCTGATTTCTTTTTCAACCAATCAATAAAATCCTTTATTTGTCCAGGTAAACATGATTGAGCAAGCTCATTTACAAGGTGCACCTGCGTTACAGAAATCAATAAACAATACATTTACACATCTACAGTATGCAATATACATAGACAGTAAGTGCAAGAAATCAATAGGACAGTTAAGCCTGAAATAGACAAGATAGATAGATATACATTTAAGTTCAGATAATTGACAGTCAGTGCTTAACAACAATATACCATAGAAATCCATTAAAAATTAATACCATGCTGTATACAAAAACATTAATGGTCATGCATAGTAATTTTAAAAGAACCCAAGTATAGCACTAAGGAGATATGATAGTGATAGCTGGGTAAACAGTAGATATAAAGAGGAATCAAGAACTGAGATAAAACTAAGTGGGAAGTAATCAAATGCTATAGGTTGTTGAGTAAGAAAGTGATTTAAGAATTATGTAAGTATGTGAGTAAGGGGCTTATTCATTATTAATACTTGATGGACCAATGCAAATTATGTATCTAATTGGCCATGAGTTGTGGTCATAGATACCAAGGGCCGGATGTAATGAAGTCTGAGTTGGCCAGAGGTGCGGGTTCCTGGTCAAACATTACCATGCCTTGTGAATGGTTGCAGCTTTAATGAGTTCGTCCAGGAACCCGCAGCTCCGGCCAACTCAGACTTCATTACATCAGGCCCCAGTGCACTGGAGTAATTCTGTTTTGCTCCGGTGCTGACACAGCTTCTCTAAAAAGTAGAGATGTGCACCAAACACTTTTTTCAGGTTTTGTGTTTTGGTTTTGGATCTGGATCTCCGTTCGTGTTTCGGATCTGGATTGGTTTGCCAAAACCACCCTTTTAGGTTTTGGATTGGGATCTGGATTTCCTTGAAAAAAAACATAAAATCAACTAAAATCACAGAATTTGATTTTTTTTGTTTTGTTCCTACAGTATTATTAACTTCAATAAAATTCATTTCCACTCATTTCTAGGACCCAAAGAGCACATATTGCAAAGAAAAAAAAGAGGTGGAAATTGTCCTTGGGCCCTTCCACCCACCCTTATGCACACTTTAACAAACCAATTATTTTGGCAACAGGGTCTGCCACACTACTGTGGCTGAAATTATTGGTTTGTTTGGGTCCTCACCAAAAAAGAAGCAATTAATCTCTCCTTGCACAAACTGGCTCTACAGAGGCAAGATGTCATCCTCATCCTGATCCTCCAATTCCTCACCCCTTCAGTGTTTACATCCTCCTCTTCACAGAGTATTAATTCATCCCCACTGGAATCCACTGTAACAGGTCCCTGTGCACTTTCTGGAGGAAACTGCTGGTAAAGGTCTTCCTGTAGGAATTTATAATTCATTTTGATGAACGTCAGCTCCACATTTTGTGGAAGTAACCTCCTATGACGATCGCTGACAAGATTACCAGCTGCACTAAACACTCTTTTGGAGTACAGTACACACTGGAGGGGGGCAACTTAGGTAAAATAAAGCCAGTTTGTGCAAGAGCCTCCAATGGCCTCTTTTTCCTACCAGTATAATATAGACTGTCTGACATGCCTACTTTAATGCTGTCACCGATATACTCCTCCACCATTCTTTCAATGGTGACAGCATCATATGCAGTGATAGCAGACATGTCAGTAATTGTTGGCAGCTCCTTCAGTCCGGACCAGATGTCAAAACTTGCTCCTGACTGCCTTGCATAACTGCCAGTGGGTCGACTAGAAAATGTTATTCTTTTTCTCGCAGCCCCATTTGTGGGAGAAAATGAAGGAGGAGCTATTGACGTGTCATGTTTCATTTGAGCTGACAATTTTCTCACCAACAGGCTTTTGCACTTCTGCAGACTTGTGTCCACTGGAAAGAGAGATATAATGTAGGCTTTAAACCTAGGATCGAGGATGGTGGCCAAAATGTAGTGATATGATTTCAACAGATTGACTACCCTTAAATCCTGCCAAAGGGAATGAAGGGTTCCATCCACAAGTCCCACATACTTAGCTGAATCGCTCCATTTTAGCTCCTCCTTCAATTTCTCCAGCTGCTTCTGCAAAAGCCTGATGAGGTTTATGACCTGACTCAAGCTGTCAGTGTCTGAACTGACTTCACGTGTGGCAAGTACAAAGGATTGGAGAACCTTGCACAAGACAGAAATCATTCTCTACTGCACTTGACTCAGGTGTATTCCTCCTCCTGTGCCTATGTCATAGGTGGATGTATAGGCTTGAATGGCCTTTTGCTGCTCCTCCATCCTCTGAAGCATATAGAGGGGTGAATTCCACCTTGTAACTACCTTTTGCTTCAGGTGATGGCAGGCAGGTTCAAGAGTGTTTGCTGTTTCTCCAGTCTTCGGCATGCAGTTGCTGAATGTCGAAAGTGGCTTGCAATTTTTTGGGCCATCAACAGCATCTCCTGTGCGCCCCTGTCATTTTTTAAAAAAAATCTGCACCACCAAATTAAATGTGTGAGCAAAACATGGGACATGCTGGAATTTGCCAAGATGTAATGTTCACACAATGTTGGTGGCGTTGTCCGATATCACAAATCCCCAGGAGAGTCTAAGTGTGGTAAGCCATTGTGCGATGATGTCCCACAGTTTCTGTAAGAGGTTCTCAGTGGTGTGCCTCTAACGGAAACCAATGATACACAGTGTAGCCTGCCTAGGAACATAGTTTTCTTTTGTTAGATGCTGCTGCTGGTGCAGCTGCTGTTGTTGTTGTGGAAGGCAATACATCTACCTAGTGGGCTGTCACAGTCATGTAGTCCTTAGTGTGCCCTGCTCCACTTGTCACTTGTCCACATGTACGTTGTTAAGTGGATGTCACAGGCCGCCATCGCAGCCGTTGTTTAGTGACAGTTACATTGCGTTTTTAGCCAACTGTTTCAGGTTGCTGTTTGGATCAGGACTATTACAAATTGCAGCAGACTGGGCTGAATTTCACTGTGACAGGCGTTTGGCTGTAATCAAGCAGGCTGTGCTTGCAGTGTTTTGCCATTTTCAGTTTGCTAATTAACTCCCTTTAAATACGTCTCCTCCTAAGCAGTATGTGTCAGTGATAGCTTATCTTGAGCCCTTCATTTGACCAAGGAAGCCAGTTCGTGTGCATCCTGTCAGCTTTGAATCAGCCACTGTTCGTGTCTGTCCCAGGAATTCAGTCATCCAGTAAAGCTAAGTACTGGTATTATCTTATTTATCTGGCCGCTGAGCCATATTATTGTGACTGTGCCTAGTTTACACTCTCTGGTAATTACCCATCCTTTCCATTGGTGTGGGTATCCTAGTGACTATCCAGGGATTGCACCATTAGCAATCACATTATTTCTGGTGGTTTACCATCAGTTTCTGTACCCTGTTTGTCATCAGGATTAGTCTAAATCTGCCTTATCCTGCCACCTCACACCATTGTGCAAATCCTTTGGTTTCCCTGCTGGCTTTATAAGCTTTTTCTTGCCTTGCCTAGCCTTCCACAGCAGCCTTGTCTATTATTAAAACCTGAGGGCATCTGAGTACTGGGCGTACGTAATCCTCCCAGGAAAGGCAGCTGCTATAGGCAAAGTCTTTGGCTGCAGGAGGCAAAAGGACTGCTGGGCAAGAGCAATAGCACCACCTAGTACCACCCTGTTGGCGCCCCTAACATTATATTGCTGTGCAGGGTTCCCTAACAGTGGACAGTGGGTACAACTGCGTTTTTGAAGACACTGAGGACACTTTTCTTAATGTCCCAGTATAGTCTGGGAATCGCTTGCCTAGGGAAGTGGAATCTAGGTGGGATTTGGTACCGGGGACACAGTATGTCCATCAACTGTCTAAATCCCACTGCACTAATGGCAGATACCAGACGCACATGTATCACCAGCATAGTTGTTATGGCCTCAGTAATCCGCTTTGCAGCAGATGACTGCTGTCATATTTTATATTCCTCGCAAAGGACTGTTGGACAGTCAAATGCTTAGTTAAAGTAGTACAAGTGGTTTTCTGACTTCCTCTGCAGGACTAATTCCAATCCTGAGGAAATTGATGTAGAGGGAGTTGGTGGTGTGGATTGCAGGGGTGTGGATACAACAGGAAAACAGGATTTAGGTGTCAGTGGACTGCTTACGCTCTTACTCAAAGTTTCTGAACTTGACAATGACTTATGATGAATGCGCTGCTGCAGGTGACGTATTAGGTAGGATGCTCCTAGGTGGATAACGTCCTTACCCCTACTGGTTATGGATTGACAAAGGCAATACATGGCTTGACACTTGTTGAAATAATTCCACACCAAAGAGGTGGTTTTTTTGGTATTTTGCCCAGGCATGACAATGGCATTTTTCATCCTATGGTCAACAACTGTCTCCACTGGTGTCTTATTCAAACAAACCACATCACCATCAGTTTCCTCATCGTCAACTTCCTCCTCAGTGCCAGTTACACCAATATACTCCTCATCCTGGTGTACTTCTACAGTGACATCCTCAATCTCAATGTCAGCAAGTGAACTGGTGGTGCTCCTTCCAGCACTTGCAGCGGGTGTGCAAATGGTGGTAGGAGCCTCCTCTTCCCATACAGTCTTGGGAAGGTCAGGCCTAGACAGCGCAACCACGGACACACCTGGACTCTCCTTGGGGATTTGTGATATCTCTGAGTCTGAATGCACAGTTGTTTTTTCCTGTACTTTAACAAGATTTATTTTTTTATTTTTTGAGAAGGAGGGCTTCCATCTTCATGATAAACTGAACCACCAGTCATGAACATAGGCCAAGGTCTTAGCCTTTCCTTGCCACTTCGTGTTGTGAATGTTATATTGCCAATTTTATGTTTCTCATCAGATATTTTTTTCGGGGGGGGGTTATTAATAATAATATTTGCTTCTTGGATTTTACATGCCCTCTATGACATTGAGCATCATCCTTAGTAGATGACATTGATGGAATTGCCTCGTCAATGTCATGACTGGTGGCAGCAACTTTAACACTAGTACTAGGAAGTGGTTTCTGATCTTTCACAATTTCTTCCTCCAAATTTTTATCCATTATACAGGACAGCGCCCTTTTATATTTCCAGCACACAGGACAGTGCCCCTTTATTTTTACAGCACATAGGACAGGGCCATAGCGTTCTTTTATTTTTACAGCACCCGACATGGCCACAGCGTTCCTTAATATTTACAGCACCCAACGGGGCCACAGTGTCCCTTTATTTTTACAGCACCCGACAGGGCCACAGCGGTCTTTTATTTTTACAGTACCCCTGTATTTTTACAGCATACAGGACAGGGTCACATCATACTTTTATTTTTCCAGCACCCCTGTATTTTTACAGCATACAAGGCAGCGCCCCCTTTTTTTTCCAGCACGTTTTTAGTTTTACAGTGCATTTTTACAGCATATTTTTACAGCACACAGGACAGCGCCCCTTTATTTTTACAGCACACAGGACATCACCACTGTGCCCCTATATTTTTACAGCACACAGGACAGGGCCAGAGCTTTCCTTTATTTTTACAGCACCCCTGTATTTTTACAACTTACACGACAGGGCCACAGTGTTCTTTTATTTTTACAGCACCTGACAGGCTCACAGCATTCCTTTATTTTTACAGCACCCCTGTATTTTTACAGCATACAGGACAGGGCCACAGCATTCCTTTATTTTTACAACACCCGACAGGGCAACAGCGTTCCTTTATTTTTACAGCACCTCTGTATTTTTACAGCATACAGGACAGGGCCACAGCGTTCCTTTATTTTTACAGCAGCCAATAGGGCCACAGCATTCCTGTATTTTTACAGCACCCGACAGGGTCACAGCATTCCTTTACTTTTACAGGACCAGACAGGGCCACAGCATTCCTTTATTTTTACAGCACCCTTACATGTTTACAGCTTACAGGACAGTGCCCCTTTATTTTTACAGCACACAGGATGGTGCCCCTTTATTTTTACAGCAAACAGGACAGTGCCCCTTTATTTTTACAGCACACAGGACAGTATCCCTTTAATTTTACAATGCACAGGACAGTGCCCCTAACACCACAGGATAGCACCCCTGTACATCCCAGGACAGCAGCACCCCTGTACAGCACACCCAACAGCACATCACTCTGCAGGGACGTGCAGTCAGGGGAGGCAGGGGAGGCAGTGCCTCCCCTGTGATTAATTATTAAGATAATACAAAGAAGATATTTATGACACATATTCTGTGTCATAAGTATTTTATTTATATTATGTTAATAATTTTTCAGTTGAAATGGCTGTTGAAATGTATTTGTGCGGCACCGAGAACGGTGCCTCCTGCTCTCCATTGTTATCGGCCGGAAGCAGGGGGCGGGCAGGGGGCAGGGACAAGCAGAGGGCTGTAAAAGCCCATTGAAAAAACTAATGGAAGCGGCACCTGTCCAAGTGCCGCTGAACAGCAGGGGCGTGCTTTCAGCGTATCTGAAAGCACGCACATCACTGTGACAGCGGTAATTTTGGTCCTGTCACCACCTACTACCTCCTCCCTTCTCCCATGTCCCATCCCCGCTCCACTCCTCAACTGCCCCCGGCTCCCACGGCTCACAACTGCCCGGCTCCCGCATGAAAAGCAGCGGCTCACAGCCGTCCAGCCGCCCGCCGCCGCCAGCCCGGCTCCCGTCCCCCGCCCCACTGATAGGTCAAAACTGCCCGGCTCCCGCATGAAGATCCGCGGCTCACAGCCGTCCAGCCGCCCGCCGCCGCCGCCAGCCCGGCTCCCGTCCCCCGCCCCACTGATAGGTCAAAACTGCCCGGCTCCCGCATGAAGATCCGCGGCTCACAGCCGTCCAGCCGCCCGCCGCCGCCAGCCCTGCTCCGGCCCCCCGCCCCACTGACCGCTCATAACCACCCGGCTCCCGCATGAAAGGCCGCGGCTCACAGCCGCTCAGCCGCCCGCCGCCGCCAGCCCGGCTACTGCCCCACTGACAGCTCAGTCTGGAACTAATGGAGGAGAGTGTCAGTGTGGGGACGTGTGTGTGTGTAAATGTGGCTGCGTGTGTGTGACTATGAGCATGTAGATTTGTGGCTATATGTATGGCTATTTGTGTATAAGTGGTATAATATGTGTGTGTGCCTGTTTGTAAATGTGGCGGGGTGTGTATTTTTATGTATGTGTTTGTATGTGTGTATATGTGGCTTTGTGTGTATACCTGAACTGGGCTGAGTGGGCGGGGCAATATGATCTTTTTCACGTCCGGGCGTCTGGTATTAACTTACGCCCCTGGCATGCTGCTCACCGCCGCCAGCCACCCACCGCTCACCGCCGCCAGCCACCAGCTGCTCACCCGCAACAAATGGCGGTTAGAAGGATCTCATCGCACCAAAGGACTCCTTATCACCGCCGCTGCCCATGGGTGCCTCCGCCGACCACATTCAGGTAATGTTCCCCTGCTGTCACCCTCTCTCCCTGTCGGTACTGTCCCTGTCTCTACAGTCACTCTCTCTCCCTGCTGTCACTGTCATCACACTCTCTGTCTCTCCCTGCCGTCACTCTCTCTCTCCCTGCCGTCACTCTCTCCCTGTCTCTGCTGTCACAATTTCGGCTCATTCAGTGTGCTACTATGTGAATTTCGGCTCATTCATTGTGCTACAATGTTAATGTCGGCTCATTCAGTGTGCTACAATGTTAATGTCGGCTCATTCAGTGTGCTACAGTGTGACTGTCGGCTCATTCAGTGTGCTACAGTGTGACTGTCGGCTCATTCAGTGTGCTACAATGTGAATTTCGGCTCATTCAGTGTGCTACAATGTGAATGTCGGCTCATTCAGTGTGCTACAGTGTGACTGTCGGCTCATTCAGTGTGCTACAATGTGAATTTCGGCTCATTCAGTGTGCTACAATGTGACTGTCAGCTCATTCAGTGTGCTACAATGTGAATGTCGGCTCATTCAGTGCGCTACAATGTGACTGTCGGCTCATTCAGTGTGCTACAATGTGAATGTCGGCTCATTCAGTGTGCTACAATGTGAATTTCACTCATTCAGTGTGCTACAATGTGACTGTCTGCTCATTCAGTGTGCTACAATGTGAATTTCGGCTCATTCAGTGTGCTACAATGTGAATTTTGGCTCATTCAGTGTGCTACAATGTGAATTTCGGCTCATTCAGTGCTACAATTTGAATTTCGGCTCATTCAGTGTGCTACAATGTGAATTTCGGCTCATTTACTGTGCTACAATGTGAATTTTGGCTCATTCAGCGCGCTACAATGTGAATTTCGGCTCATTCAGTGTGCTACAATGTGAATTTTGGCTTGTACCGTGTGCTATAATGTGAATTTCAGCTCGTACTGTGTGCTATAAGGTGAAAGGGGCACCAGTACTAGATAGTATAAGGGGTTCTACTGCACATGCCCCCTATTGGGTGACCACGTCCACTTTTCTGGAGCGCGCGCGCCGAAATAATTGCATCCTTGACTTTTGCATACCGTCACTTCAAAATTTCCAGTTCGACCACTATATATATATATATATATATATATATATATATATATATATATCTATCTCAGTGCCTCCCCAGTCAATGACCTCACCGCACATCACTGCTCCAGAGGACAGCACCCCTTTACAGCACAGTACAGAAACACCCCTGTACAGCACCCCTAACAGCACAGGACATTCCAGGACAGCACCCCTGTACAGCATCCCAAACAGCACAGGACACCACAGGACAGCACCCTGTACAACACAGGACAGCACAGGCCAGGAACTCCCCTGTATAGCATCCCAAACAGCACAGGACATCCCAGGACAGCACCTTTGTACAGCACCTCTAACAGCACAGGACACCACAGAACAGCAACACCCCTAAAGAGCACACACTGACCCCACCCGATGCCACCACCCACAGAGAGACAGAGGTCTGTCTCCCTCACTCTCCAAGTCCGAAGTAAAAAAAAATGGTGGTGACACGCAGCTCCTTATATGGAATCCAAAACCCGTGAGACCCGAAAGCGGGATAATGATGTTTTGCCTTGTTCTGGGATCCGAGTCTGGTGGGAAGTCCCGATCCAGACTCAGATCCAAGCTCGGATCCTGAAGTACAGGGGGGTTCAGATCTCAGAGATCCAAACCCTCTCATCCCTACTAAAAAGCAGCTTGGCTGTGAGTCCTATGAATACTACTTTTGCCTCTGTGTATAGTGATTGAGCGCTATGTTTGTAAAGGTGGCACCTGTAAAAAAATTATAAGTTATGAACAAATTTTGTTTACAGCTCTTCTCAGAGCAATTGGTGGTTTGTGGAGTTGCTGCAGGTCCGGTTGAACCTATCTGTCCCTACCTGATGTTTCCGTGAGGATGGAGGGCCTGTCATTGCTTCTTTTCTCTCTGTTTACCACTGCGTCCAGCGGGAGAGCGGGGAGCGGGTTGATGACGTCACTTGGCGGGTGTCTGGTCTCTCGGGCAGTGGCGGTTATTCCTCCTCGTAACACCACCAGGTGAACAGTGGTGTTACGAGGAATAATAGCCGCCGCTGCCTAAAAGACCAGACGCCTGCCGAGTGACGTCCTCAACTCGCTCCCCACTCTCCCGCTGGATGCAGTGGTAAACAGAGAGAACAGAAGCCATGACTGGCCCTCCAGCCTCACGGAAACATCAAGTAGGGACAGATAGGTTCAACCGGATTGGCAGCAACTCCACAAACCACCAATTGCTCTGAGAAGAGCTGTAAACAAAATTTGATCATAACCCATAATTTTTTTTACAGGTGCCACCTTTACAAACATAGCGCACAATCACTATTCACATTAATGTTTGTAACCGGAATTGAGCTGCTGTATACACAAGCGCAGGTTACATTTTTAATTTAACTACTTTTGCCTTTGACTGGGCAGAGCTACTGTGTACGCATGTACTTACTTCTCAAAAGTGTGCACAGCATGAGCAAGAGGAGAAAGAGGTATCCAAATGTATCCCTTGCACTCCTGATCTCCTTCCAATATGGTGGTTCAGCAGACTAATGCCACTTGAAGATGACGTCTGATCCCACAGTCAAACTACTAAAACATTCAGTTTTGGGAGATTATTGAATGGATGGAGACCACATCATGACTGCGATGCTGAATGGGTCAGTTGCATAAAACATGCAGATACTGTTATCACATATACAGATGGGTCCATGGTTATCTTGACTAGTTTTCTGCGCCTAGGCACAACATGGTTTATTAGCATAAAATAGACTATACAGAGGAAATGGGTCTAGACTGCACACCCTAGTGGTTGTAATGAAAGGTGCTATCTGCTGAGATTTTATGATAATACAGGGGAAGAAATGGGTGCAGATGCACTATACAATCATTACTATAAATTACAGTATATAATATACTAAGAGGTTGTTAGCATATAATTGGCCAATGATACGGGCTTGCTCACCGCGTCGAGGTCACCTCTATCGAGCAAGTCCCTAACACTTTTGGGGTTCACACTGGGACGCAGGGCACCCCCAAATCAGCCCAGCCATGAACCCCCCCAAGGCATCACACTAGTGGAAAATCGTGAGGTGTAATAAAGTATAAGAGAAGCATAGGTAGTTACGGAGTGTAGAAAGTGTTTTAAAATTAGATATAAAGTGGGTGAAAGATACTGTTATCACATATACAGATGGGTCCATGGTTATCTTGACTAGTTTTCTGCGCCTAGGCACAACATGGTTTATTAGCATAAAATAGACTATACAGAGGAAATGGGTCTAGACTGCACACCCTAGTGGTTGTAATGAAAGGTGCTATCTGCTGAGATTTTATGATAATACAGGGGAAGAAATGGGTGCAGATGCACTATACAATCATTACTATAAATTACAGTATATAATATACTAAGAGGTTGTTAGCATATAATTGGCCAATGATACGGGCTTGCTCACCGCGTCGAGGTCACCTCTATCGAGCAAGTCCCTAACACTTTTGGGGTTCACACTGGGACGCAGGGCACCCCCAAATCAGCCCAGCCATAAACCCCCCCAAGGCTTCACACTAGTGGAAAATCGTGAGGTGTAATAAAGTATAAGAGAAGCATAGGTAGTTACGGAGTGTAGAAAGTGTTTTAAAATTAGATATAAAGTGGGTGAAAAAAATACATGGATAAAATGACACACTTAGGAGGTAGTGAAAAAATAGTGACTATAAGTGTTAGGGTGTGATGCCCTGGAGTGGCCCAGACAGAACAGTTCAGGGGACCCCACGTCCCAATGCTTACCCCCAAATAGACTGACACTGTATGAAAATAATAGGACTTACTTTGTATTACGCCTGAATCATTGATGTGCAGTCAGATGTAGGTCCCTGCTTAAAATCAGTTTGGTAGGTGGGGGAGGGGTGCTAGTCAGAATGAAGTAATCTCAGACTTCAGGTGTGTATTTGTACACATAGTATAGACTATACAGAGGAAATGGGTCTAGACTGCACACCCTAGTGGTTGTAATGAAAGGTGCTATCTGCTGAGATTTTATGATAATACAGGGGAAGAAATGGGTGCAGATGCACTATACAATCATTACTATAAATTACAGTATATAATATACTAAGAGGTTGTTAGCATATAATTGGCCAATGATACGGGCTTGCTCACCGCGTCGAGGTCACCTCTATCGAGCAAGTCCCTAACACTTTTGGGGTTCACACTGGGACGCAGGGCACCCCCAAATCAGCCCAGCCATGAACCCCCCCAAGGCATCACACTAGTGGAAAATCGTGAGGTGTAATAAAGTATAAGAGAAGCATAGGTAGTTACGGAGTGTAGAAAGTGTTTTAAAATTAGATATAAAGTGGGTGAAAGATACTGTTATCACATATACAGATGGGTCCATGGTTATCTTGACTAGTTTTCTGCGCCTAGGCACAACATGGTTTATTAGCATAAACCCTTCATCTACTGTTCGCAGCTGCAATACAATACAGAGAACAATACAGCAGGGGATTAAGTCATTACAGCAGGGGATTAAGTCTGACTGGCCAGTCTCAATTAATCCTATTAAAGGTCAAAATAAACGTGGACCCATCTATAATGGATGCATTTACCCTCAGTGATAAGTAATGCACTGGTACTAGAAAGATGGAGGATGTTGAAAAAGAAGAGTTCAATGGAGCATTGGAAGCAATTGTAGGCTTCTACAAATATTTTGATTATAAAGACTTAGGGGTATATTTACTAAGCTCCCGATTTTGACCGAGATGCCGTTTTTTCTTCAAAGTGTCATCTCGGTTAATCTCGGTCATTTACTAAACACTAATCACGGCAGTGATGAGGGCATTCGTAATTTTTTGCAAGTTCAGGTAAAAAATTACGAATGAATACACCATCGGTCAAAACGCGGCTGTTTAAGTATGAATCTCGGTCATTTACTAAGAAGTGCAAAGCCAAAAAAGAACAAACACTGCCGTGAAAAATTACAACTCGTAAAAAAGTGCTAAAAAAAAACAGACCTTTTTTTTTTATTCGTGATTGGATAGGCATGCACGGATCCATGAGATCCGTGCATGTATATCAGTGGGAAGGGGTGGGAAAGTGCTTATTTTTTCAAAAAAAATTGCGTGGGGTCCCCCCTCCTAAGCATAACCAGCCTCGGGCTCTTTGAGCCGATCCTGGTTGCAGAAATATGGTGAAAAAAATGACAGGGGTTCCCCCATATTTAAGCAACCAGCATCGGGCTCTGCGCCTGGTCCTGGTCCCAAAAATACGGGGGACAAAAAGAGTAGGGGTCCCCCATATTTTTAAAACCAGCACCGGGCTCCACTAGCTGGACAGATAATGCCACAGCCGGGGGTCACTTTTATACAGCGCCCTGCGGCCGTGGCATCAAAAATCCAACTAGTCACCCCTGGCCGGGGTACCCTGGGGGAGTGGGAACCCCTTCAATCAAGGGGTCCCCCCCCCCAGCCACCCAAGGGCCAGGGGTGAAGCCCGAGGCTGTCCCCCCCCATCCAATGGGCTGCGGATGGGAGGGCTGATAGCCTTTGTTGTAAAATAAAAGATATTGTTTTTAGTAGCAGTACTACAAGTCCCAGCAAGCCTCCCCCGCATGCTGGTACTTGGAGAACCACAAGTACCAGCATGCGGCGGAAAAACGGGCCCGCTGGTACCTGTAGTACTACCACTAAAAAAATACCCAAAAAAACACAAGACACACACACCGTGAAAGTATAATTTTATTACATACATACACACATACATACATACATACTTACCTTATGTTCCCACGCAGGTCGGTCCTCTTCTCCAGTAGAATCCAAGGGGTACCTGTTGAAGAAATTCTACTCACCAGATCCAGTGGTCCAGGCTCCTCGGCAAATCCAGGGTTAATCCACGTACTTGAATAAAACAAAAAAACGGTTGCCCGACCACGAACTGAAAGGTGACCCATGTTTGCACATGGGTCACCTTCCCACGAATGCCAGAAACCCACTTTGCCTTCTGGCTAAGTGGGTTTCTTCAGCCAATCAGGGAGTGCCACGTTGTAGCACTCTACTGATCAGCTGTGTGCTCCTGTCCTCACTGACAGGCGGCACACGGCAGTGTTACAATGTAGCGCCTATGCGCTACATTGTAACCAATGATGTGAACTTTGTGCCCTGCGGTTGACCTAAAGTGACGTCACCGCTGAGCAGAAAGTTCCCATCATTGGTTACAATGTAGCGCATAGGCGCTACATTGTAACACTGCCGCGTGCTGCCTGTCAGTGAAGACAGGAGCACACAGCTGATCAGGAGAGTGCTACAACGTGGCACTCCCTGATTGGCTGAAGAAACCCACTTAGCCAGAAGGCAAAGTGGGTTTCTGGCATTCGTGGGAAGGTGACCCATGTGCAAACATGGGTCACCTTTCAGTTCGTGGTCGGGCAACCGTTTTTTTGTTTTATTCAAGTACGTGGATTAACCCTGGATTTGCCGAGGAGCCTGGACCACTGGATCTGGTGAGTAGAATTTCTTCAACAGGTACCCCTTGGATTCTACTGGAGAAGAGGACCGACCTGCGTGGGAACATAAGGTAAGTATGTATGTATGTATGTGTGTATGTATGTAATAAAATTATACTTTCACGGTGTGTGTGTCTTGTGTTTTTTTGGGTATTTTTTTAGTGGTAGTACTACAGGTACCAGCGGGCCCGTTTTTCCGCCGCATGCTGGTACTTGTGGTTCTCCAAGTACCAGCATGCGGGGGAGGCTTGCTGGGACTTGTAGTACTGCTACTAAAAACAATATCTTTTATTTTACAACAAAGGCTATCAGCCCTCCCATCCGCAGCCCATTGGATGGGGGGGGACAGCCTCGGGCTTCACCCCTGGCCCTTGGGTGGCTGGGGGGGGGGGACCCCTTGATTGAAGGGGTTCCCACTCCCCCAGGGTACCCCGGCCAGGGGTGACTAGTTGGATTTTTGATGCCACGGCCGCAGGGCGCTGTATAAAAGTGACCCCCGGCTGTGGCATTATCTGTCCAGCTAGTGGAGCCCGGTGCTGGTTTTAAAAATACGGGGGACCCCTACTCTTTTTGTCCCCCGTATTTTTGGGACCAGGACCAGGCGCAGAGCCCGATGCTGGTTGCTTAAATATGGGGGAACCCCTGTCATTTTTTTTACCATATTTCTGCAACCAGGATCGGCTCAAAGAGCCCGAGGCTGGTTATGCTTAGGAGGGGGGACCCCACGCATTTTTTTTTGGGATTTTACATTGTTTAATTAAAAAAAAAAAAAAAAAAGAACCCCAGCACGGATCACACAGATCCGGCCGAGATTGATTGTTAAAAAAAACGGCAGTGTTTTGCTAATCACTGCCGTAAAATTAGGTAAAAAAAAACGAATGACATCGACATCGGAAGAAAAGAAAAACCCGAATACGACAGCTTAGTAAATCCATCGTAATAAATTCAAAAAGTTGCAGTTTTACACTGTCGATGTCATTCGTGATTGAACTTTGACCTATTTTCGGAAATTACGAATGTTAGTAAATGTACCCCTTAGAGGTCTATTTATTAAAAAAGTGAAAAGTGGCATAAAAATTTCTGCTTATTGTTTTATTTTTAGCTCCATTTTAAAGCCTGAGGTACAGCATTTGCACTAAACGGCTGTCCCGGCAAGGACATTTTAAATATCCCGCTGCATTTGTTAAGGATGTTGCATGGACTGCGCATGTGCTGATCAGCATCATGCCAGTGGACAATGGGTGTCTAAACTAGTCAAGGCAGCAGAGGAAAGCAGATCGAGAATGCTTCGTCCCTGCTTTTCTCCGTTTCTGCAGGTAAGAAAGCACATAATACCATTGAGAGATAGATACTGTAGGTTTGCCTCTCTCATCTATATAAATACTGTACCTGCACAGTCTCATTATATCCAATGAGGGCAGCAGGAATACAGATGTAGCCAAGCTCATCTAGCCTGCAGCTTGCCGTATTCATGGCAATCCAGGCATGAGTAGTATGTGCGCGTGTGTCTGTGTACACGTGTTCATAGGAATACATGGGCAGCTTATTAAGGTGCAAATCTGCATACTAAATTGCACCTGCGCCTCAGGCTGGATGAGCGTGGCTACATCTGTATGTAAGAATAAATTAAAAGGTGGATAAATCAGCAAATTTCATGAAATAAATAGTGAGAAAACAAAAGTATGACTTTCTCCAACTAAAATGCTGTAGAAAAGCCATATTTTGTCAGAATGCGTTAAGGATACTGGTAGTCAGAATACCAATAACAGGATCCTGACAGTCAGAATCCAGAGAGATCCTGAAGGTACAGTAAGTACTGGCATTGGGGTTAGTCACTAGGAGCGGATAGGATTAGGCTGCGGAGGCAGTTAAGGTTAGGCTGTGGGGGGGGTTAGGTTGAAGGAAGGGATGGATAGGGTTAGGCTGAGTGAGTGGAAGGTTAGGGATAGGCTGCAGGAGTGGACAGTTAGGGTTAGACTGGGGGAGGGGAAGGTTAGGGTTAGGCTGCAGGAGGGAATGGTTAGCCTTAGTCTGCGGGAGGGGAAGGTTAGGGTTAGGCTGAGGGAGGGATGGCTAGGATTAGGCTGAGTGAGGGAGAGGTTATAGTTAGGCTGCGTGAGGGGACGGTTGGGGTAGGCTACAGGAGGGGATGGTTAGGATTAGGCTTTGGGATGGGGAGGTGAGGTGGAGGCTGCAGGAGGGGGTGGTTATGGTTAGACTGCAGTAGGGGACAGTTAGGGTTAGACTGCGGGAGGGGAATGTTAGGGTTAAGCTGTGACAGGGGAGAGGACAGTTAGGTTGAGACTGTGGGAGGGAATGTCTCGGGTGAGGTTTTGGATGGGGGAGGTTATGGTTAGACTTTATGTTTAGAGATATGGTGCACAGTGATAAGAAAGCAGCACACTGGATATACAGTACAGTATGGGGACTGATTGTGGCTGTATTTGTGGGCAGTTACAAAAGTCAGAAGTCACAGAAGTGTGATTCCATTCAGCTAATGCGTGGGTCTGTGTTTCTACAATACAAGCAGAAAGCTGCCGCAATCATCATAATTATTAGCTGCACTCGCTCCAACACCAGGCTACATGCAGAGACCCATCAGAAACAGGATTTCCTTCCCCATATGTACAACTCAGAATTGCATGGAGCTTTAGATACTGTACATTTTCACAACACTTCCATTACACTCCTACAAGTCACAATGATATACAGAGACTGTTCCTTATTAGAAATTCCAAGACACCTTTGCTATCTACATCTGTGTACAACATTGGAGTACAGTGACATTTTCTAGCTTAAACTCAGGATAAATATTTCTTCTAAAGTGCCGTTACACCACAACCCCATTGCAACACTTGGATCTGTAGGATTTCCATACCTTGTGTGACAAGTACACTTGTACCACAGCCCCATTACAATACTGTGGCACTGTAAGATCCCCGAGCTCCAACATATATTGCTAGTGAAGATCGGGACAATTTATTTAGGGAAGTTTAGGGAAATAGTATTTATTCTTTATACATATTATATTCTGAATTATCCTCTTCATTGTCTTTTTCTTGCAATATTATTTTTCAGAATATGCATGCATCTGTAATTAGACTGATTGACTTCTTGAATTATTGAATGTTACAGTGTATCATAAGCCATAGGTAAAAACCTGATTTTCATAGTACCATCTAAAGTGACTTTTTTCTGTATTACAATTGTCCTCTTTAATTGTCATCTTGTGATTGTTTAATTATTGCTGTATACTCAATAACCACCTTCCATCCAGAACTCTTTGCGGCACAATAAAAGAAACTTCCTGTCTGAGATTATTGTCATTGAACTCACTGTGTGCGTATCGATCTATCTTACCACTCTGCACACATACAAGCAACAAGGTATGGGGAACAACATCTTAGGGAAAGGGTCCATCACATAGCCATCTAACACCTGTGATACCTCTTACTACCACTTAGACACCTGCTGAACCAAGGGTGTTACATAAACCCCTTCTTAAAAAAAACTTATTTGCCCCTGTTCCCCTCTCCCGCATACCGCCATGATAAGGTAGGGCCTCTGTGCATTGCTTTGCCTAGGGGCCTACAGTGCTAATAAGATGGCCCTGTTCTCACAAGCCCCCGATGTTCACATTTTGGATCCAGTGCTGGGGGTTCCGGATGCAACAGCGGATCACAGAAGTCAACAGTGGGTGTCATATAACACAAGATGCTTCCTGCGGCTCTTGCATATATTACGCAACGGATGTGTACAAAAATGTTGCAACTGTGCTTTCACAGTTCAACTATGAATCAGGTCCGCAGTTATCATAAAAGGTCTCAGATACAATAAACAGTGAAATATGGATTGCCCCTAAAAATTGGTTTACCACATTGCATAAGATGTGAATGTGTTTTTGTGTCTGAAAACACAGTATGTTGATTCACAAACAATATGTAGATTATAGTACAGCTGCAAAAGATGTCACAGTTATATGAAAATGTTTTTATCCTTCTGTTACAGTAACACCTTAGAAATTTGTCTGGAAGTGTTTTGTAAGCAGCGGAAATTATGAGTATCTGTGAAATTATGTGTACTGTTTGGGTAAATCTTTATATATTTTGCATCCATGAACAAATCTGTGAATTGTCTGTTGTGTGTGTAACTATTATGAAATTCTGAATAAAATAAACAATGTAGCTAAAACACGAGGAAACAGAAAAATAAATGTTGAGAGAAATAATTTTTGTTCATGTTGTGTAAATGATTTTGATGAACAGGGGCTCTCTAATTGATGTAGGGAACAAAGCTTGTTCGTAAAAGTTGTTAGTGAAAAGATAATGTCGCCATGAACAAATATGAACAAGTTAAAAAAAAAAAAATGCGAAAAACGCATGTCGACCTTTTCCCATGTCGACCCAGTGACCATGTTGACCTAGTGACCATGTCATCCTAATGCATGTCGACCAATAATGGTCGACCTAATGACTGTCGACCTAAGTGTGGTTGACCTAATGACCTTATCCCATATTTACACAGACATCCATATGCAGATTCCAAGGCATCTCATACTTATGACTAATTGTCTTCTGTAAGTACTTGGGCCCGGCTCTGTTCTCTACGGCCCTGCATTCTGCTGGGCAGGCATTTGAATTTGCCAACCCAACTGTGACATCAATCCCTACAACATGTGCATTGGCGGTCTTCAGAATGCCCATACACACAACCAGATGCACCCAGCCATTCTGCACAGCTGACACAATATGTCTGTGAACGATGTTGTTAACATACATATCGGGTGCATACACTCGCTATCTGGGTCATCATACAGTATATCAGTTGTTCACTCAGATGGCCGATATATCACCTAGTGTATATCCAGCTTTATGATGTGAGCTTGCAAAATTGGTACAGTCAGTCCCTCAGCCAGATGAACATTCACCTGTCAGTAGCAGTACGCTACTGTTTGTTTCTGTCCTGTGGCTGCTGAAAGTATGGTGCAGTGATCTGTGATGATGAACATATTGCATAAAATAAAATAAAATAATAATTAAATAAAAAATAAATACATAACTAATAATCATAATAATTATTATTCAAATATTAATGTGCCATAGTGCTGACCCTAACCCTAACAGTAGACTAGCCCTAACCCTAACAGAAGACTAGCCCTAACCCTAACAACAGACTAGCCCTAACCCTAATGGCAGCCTAGCCCTATCCCTGATCTATTCATAATGTAGAAATGCATAATGTCAACATTTTGAACAAAATTCTTAAATTTCTGAATGTAAGCATTCAGAACAATTGGACACTACAGGGTTGACATTGTGAATGTTGACAATATGACTACATACCTTGTACTAAGTGGACGCTACACTGTGGCTTTCCCTGTTAGATAGTAATAAGCCCAACATGTAATTAGACTGTAGCTGTAGCATTTCCAGGGACACTATATAATGCTGTTTTCCACCCAAGCTCTATCAATTTGCAAGCTATAAGATCTAGTGCGCACAGTAAATCACTTTGGAAGGAGAGGGAACATCATCAAAAACATAATTGCATGTTTTATTATGATACAATGGGACTGACGAAATAGCACACGCAACAGCCAGTGACGTATCTATAATGGGTGCAGTGTGTGCGGTGCACACGGGCCCCTGGGTCCAGAAAGGGCCCACACAGCACACACTGCACCCATTTCTTCTATACTTTCCTTTCTGGTGTTCAACGTTGTCCGTGTGTCCCCTTCTCTCCGTCCCATTGCCGGCAGCAGCGCTGTTAGCACTCTGAGTGCTAGAGGCTCTGGCACAGTGCTAGAGTCTACATCGCATGCGCAGGTCTCTGAAAAAATGTCCGCTGCACCATTTTTTTGGAGACCTGCGCATGTGCTGTAGATTCTGCCACTGTACCAGAGTCTCTAGCGCTCAGAGCGCTAAGAGCGTTGCTGGCTACGGGATGGAGTGGAGGGGGCCCACACACACGGAGACTGCACACAGGTCCCTTCCTCTCTAGATACGCTGCTGGCAACAGCATTTATTGGGGGTCTGCTGCTGTGAATTTATGCAAATGCTGCTACAACCTCTTTCCTTTGTGACTAAGATGCCCACTTGCAGCATTTTTACATGCAGTAATACAGCCCAATGCAACTTAACAAGCCACCATTGTTCGCACCATTGCAACTTGCACAAGCCCTATGGCGTATGCAGTTTCTCCATCTGACAATGGTCTCCTATCACCTGTGTACTCAGGTGCTTTCACTGACATGCAGATGACACTCCCATAACATGCACATTAAATGATTCATGTTTGCTTACATTTTCTTGCCACCTCCCAGTCATCGCCCAGGAGCACCCATCACTTTTCCACAACATTTCTAATACCGTGCATTTCAACCGCAACAGTTGGTGAAATGTAGTAACCTGCGATATGCAGGCTGGGTGGGACTTTCTGGCCAGATTTTAAAAGCAGCAATCATATACAGTATATGGCAAAACTTACCTGGTTTTATGGTAAACCAACCTAGTAAATGATTTCTGTTTAAAAATCCTGCCAGACTAGCACAAATTCTCACATGCATCTCGCAGGCTATTAAATTTCACCCTGTGTCTTAGTGCGTACTGTACATTTGAGTTTTAGGAATTTTCATGCAGATGCAAAAAAATTCCTCAACTACTGTACATGACCATTGGCATTTTGGGTGGAATTCAATTGAATATCGCACCCGAACTCCCATCTAACGAAATGAGAGATCGCTGGGCTGACAATTAAATGAGTCCCGTTATCGTGCTGATCGTGTCCATAGCGGTCGGGTTTAGCCATGCAAAACAGCTAAACCCGACCAAAGTACTGGGCGGGATCATGGGAATTGCCATTTGGGTGCCTAAACAGGTCGCTTTTTGCGTATTTCAGCTTGCCATCCCCAGGGCATCGCGCCCGTATGGAGCTACAATTGAATAGCACTGTATGGGCGCCATTTTCTGGCTGCCGGTGCCTTGCTAAAGTATTCACCCCCCTTGGCTTTTTACCTATTTTGTTACATTACAACCTGTAATTTAATTTTTTAGCTGAATTTTATGTAATGGATCTGCACAAAATAGTCCAAGTTGGTGAAGTGAAATGAGAAAAATGTATCTAAAAAATAATTTTTATAATTAAAAATGTGAAAATTGGCATGTGCATATGTATTCACCCCCTTTGCTATGAAGTACCTCAAAAGTTCTGTTGCAACAAACTACCTTTGGAAGACACATAACCAATAAAATGAAGTCCACCTGTGTGTGCTCTAAGGGGATCATTCCGAGTTGATTGCACGTAGCAACTTTTTACTGCTCGTGAGATCAACTAGACACCGCCTATGGGGGGAGTGTATTTTAGCATAGCAGGGCTGCGAACGCTTGTGCAGACCTGCTATGCGAAAAAAGTTTCACTCAAAACAAAAGTAGCCCTGCAGCTACTTACCCAGTGCGACAGATCCAGCGATGAAGGTCCCGGTCATGATGTCAGACATCCGCCCTCCATTCGCCTGGACACGCCTGCGTTCTTCTTACCACTCCCCGAGAATGGCTGAAAATGGTGAGTATCCGCCCCGGAACGCCTCCCGCCTGTCCATCTTCTTGCGATTGCCACTGTGATCACATTTGTCGCTGGCGGCATTGCCAGGCAATGACACGCATGTGCAATGTGGCCGCCACATATGTGCATTTCTGACCCGTTCGCACCGCAGTGAAGAACTGCTGCGCGCGAATGGGTCAGAATGACCCCCTAAGTGTCATATGATCTGTCAGTATAAACACACCTTTTCTGAAAGGCCCCAGAGGCTGCAACACCACTAAGCAAGAGGCATCACACCATGAAGACCAAGGAGCTCTCCAAACAAGTCAGGGACAAAGTTGTTGAGAAGTACAAGTCAGGGTTGGGTTATAAAAAAATATCCAAATCTTTGATAATCCCCGGAGTACCCATCAAATCCATCTTCTTTAAATGGAAAGTACATGGTACCAAAACAAACCTGCCAAGGGAGGGCTGGTAACCAAAACTCACAGACCAGGCAAGGAGGGCATTAATCAGAGAGGCAGCACAGAGACCAAAAGTAACCCTGAAGGAGCTGCAGAGTTCCACAGCAGAGACTGGTGTATATGTGCATGTGACCCCAATAAGCCAGGCACTCCATAGAGCTGGGCTTTATGGAAGAGTGGCCAGAAAAAAAAGCCCTTACTTAGTGTTAAAAATAAGAAGGCACATTTTGAGTTTGCCAAAAGGCATGTGGACGACTGCCCGAATTTATGGAGGAAGGTGGTCAGATGAGACTAAAATGTAACTTTTCAGCCACCAAGGGAAACACTTTGTCTGGCGCAAACCCAACACATCCCATCACCCTAGGAACACCATCCCCACAGTGAAACATGGTGGTGGCACCATCATGCTGTGGAGATGTTTTTCAGCAGCAGGGACTGGGAAACTGTTTCAAGTCGAGGGAAAGATGGATGGTGCTAAATACAGGGATATACTTGAGCAAAACCTGTTTCAGTCTGCCTGTGATTTGAGACTCGGACGGAGGTTCACCTTCCAGAAGGACAATTACCTGAAGCATACTGCTAAAGCAACACTCGAGTGGTTTAAGGGGAAACATTTAAATGTGTTGGAATGCCTAGTCAATCCAATTGAGAATCTACGGTCAGACTTGAAGATTGCTGTTCACAAGTGGAAACCATCCAACATGAAGAAGCTGGAGCAGTTTTGCCTTGAGGAATGGGCAAAAATCCCAGTGGCAAGATGTGGCAAGCTCATAGAGACTTATCCAAAGCAACTTGCAGCTGCAATTGCCACAAAAGGTGGCTCTACAAAGTACTGACTTTAGGGGGGTGAATAGTTATGCTGACATTTTCTGTTATTTTGTCCTATTTGTTTGCTTCACAATAAGAAAATAATCTTCAAAGTAGTAGGCATGTTCTGTGAATGAAATGATGCAAACCTTCAAACTATCCATTTTAATTCCAGATTGTGAGGCAACAAAACATGAAAGTTACTGTATGTGACTCTAAATCAGGCTCAATTTGCTGAAATAATTTCTTACAAATTTGCCTGTACCTAGAGACTGAATTTGTACTCAGACACACAAATTTGTAAACAAATTCAAGAATTTCACCTAATTTTGCTAATCACAAACTTGTATCTAATTGATGAGAATCACAATCTGTCTCACCAAGCTTTCAATATTAATGTGTTTGTGCAAAGCACACATTAATAGTTCCGCCTTCAACAAAGCAAGAAAAATATCTTAAATTGTCAATGGTCCTCAATTTTATCTCATTGGATAGCTCTTCATCTCATTTTTACATTAATATTCCTTAGATTTTGTCTTTTTGTGGGAGTGATTTTTGGTGACTGATAGTAGTCTTTTTGTGAAGACACCTTTTCCATTTCTTTTCTTGCTGCATGAATGACTGAGAAGCCTTTGCAAGTGTCCCTTGGCAATGTTCAAGTCATGACTCTACCTGTTGTAGCAATAAAAAATAAGCTCATCTTCGGATGTAGCATTAAAAAAATACACTGGTTGAAACCATAAAGAATTGCCCATTTTTATGCTGGATAGCGAATAGTGCTAATAACAAGTAATCGGTTTGTGGAAATCAGTGTAACTGTATTGTAGTTAGTTGTAAAATGTGTAAAACAAAAAAAGGTAAATAATAAATCAACGCGCAATGCCACAATGAGCATAAATATTGCCACACAACTTGTACCATAGGGTTAAAATTGGGTGCATGCATATTTCATTTCTGTTTTTGGATTGCAGAATTAGCCAAATTTATTTTTACATTTCTATTAATGACCTTATATAAATAGCCAACATAGAAGACTTTCACTGATTTTTGCTTTCACAATTATTACATCTATGACACAATTATTGCATTTATGACATCACTCTAAAACTTTGCAGTCTAATAGGCCTATGGGTGGAATTCAAATGTTTGAAAAGTCAGTTGGGTGTCTGTTTTTTTTTAGATAGGAAAAAACAGACTCCCAACTGACTTTTCAAATATTTTAATCTCCCCCTACATATCATTAAATATTTGCGGGGTATTTCTTGAAAACAGACATTATTGTGAGGGACCCGCCAATATTTAGTATTCTCCAGATCTACTATGGAGATAGTTTCTGCGGTTCCTGCATTTATGACATCAGCTGCAGCCTCCATAAGTTTCTAAGGGAGCACTAAAGCTGACAGATTTACCAAGCTATGGAATGCAAAGCATTTTGGAGCTTGGTCCCGATGTCATTATCCTGTAGTAGCCTATGGACTATTATTTAAAAAAAAATATTTACTGAAGGGGAGCCTCCAGATTCATATGCCCAGTGATTGCTGGGGATCTTTACCAGAAAGCAGTGTGATAATGTTACTTTATCATACTGCTTCCAGCTCTCCAAGGTGAGCTTATATTGGAGCCCATCTCATGGCTAGAATAACGTTCTAAAAATGTATTTTCACTTTGCGTATTTGTGTAAAAATGATTTATCACATCCGTATTAAAAATGTGGATTGTGATAAATATGCCCTTAAGGCTCGCTGGATCCAAGAAAATCAATTAGGTAGTTTCAATTCAGAGCCAGTGTAGCCAATCAAGAGAGGTCTCTCATCCATCTGTTAGGTAGGTAGGCTTACAGAATGGTCTTTTATGCAAAATCCAGTCACACTTCTGAACCAATGCTAACATTAATTTCTATCTGTTATAAATACTGAATCGTCTTCCCATTTCATTCAGAACAAATGAAGATTATCTAAGTTTTTATTGCAATTCAATTAAGACTTTATTGTCATTGAACAAAATATAGACATGATTTGACCAAGACACAGATGTGTGTCATCTCAAGGTCTACTAAAATAATACTTAAAAATGTATCAGTGTGCACTTACAGAATTTTTAATTAGTTCTAGCAATGGCTAAGGGAAAGAAGCTGTTTTTTAACCATATGGTACAACTCTTAATATTTCTGTAGCATCTTTTAGGGGCATCAAATTAGGCAAATGATGACTGGTGTCGATCACTATACTAGCCGCTTTGCTATAAATACAGATGTGTCCTCATATACCGTTGCAAGTAGCCCCTCTCTGTGCTCCAGTTCTTGAGCGACTCAGCCGCACAGAGCATCTTTCTCGATAAAAATGTGCATCTTATTTGCATACATAAAACAACTGGCAGTGACTAAACCTCCTAGTGGCTGAAGATTGCCATTTGTATGCATAGTGATAATCAAACCATAGCATAATAAAATAAAGATACAGAGACATAAATTTGACAGAAATTGTTAGCTATTTATTTAAATGAGCGACATGCTTTAACCACTTAACTGATGATTTTTTTTACCAAAAACTGCTCAGAAATTGTTGCATTTTTTATGAGTGAATTAGGTGAAGAACATGAATCTTATCCAAAATGATTTTAGTTAAAAAAAAAAGTATAACATTTTTTTTGAATTAAAATAAATAAATAGTTTTTTTCCCAAACATCGGAACATTGGAACATCGTTAACATTGGTAACATTGCGACTATCGCGACAATACTTTTTACACCCCAAACAGCTGACAGGTACACTTGGGCTTTGGGGGGTTGGTTTATACTTCCCTAGCAGCTGCAATTGTCTGGAGCCGCTGAGTGGGGGGTCCTGGCATGCTGACCGATCAGCAGTGATCAGCAGCATGGCAAACACTGGGGGAGAGTGTAGGGAAAGCAGTGGAGGGAAGTTTCCCTTCCCTGCATCTGCTAACACTGTTTATCTGACTGGTCGCATCCTGCGGGACCAGGTCAAATAAAGCACTTGCTGGTGTGATCGCATCTGATGTGACCATGCCAGGCAAGTGGTTATTAACAGTAAGTGGCACAGAAAGAGCAGCTAAAATCATCCCAAACACAAAAAACACCACTCAATCAAAACAATCCAGAACAACCTAAAACCACAAAGATATGCACTCAGCCTTCGACCTTGACTACCAACCAGGCAGGGTGATGACGCTGCCCCAGGTAAGGTAGTCCAGCAGATATAAACAGTCAATGAAGGTGAGTGCACCTAAACACCAAGAACCAATTAAACTCTAATTAAGAACCTCACCACAAACAGGTAACCTACCATTCTTTCCCGCCAACAACAGCCAATAAAAACACACTAAAAACAACACCCCAAAAAAGGGGAGGGAGGTAGGGAATACAAGAAAAGAAGATGCTGACTCAGTCCCTTAACATCCCTTAAGATAAAATTAAACCCACACCCTCCATGGCTATAGGACAACCCTGTCATCTGATGGTCTACACAGGCCACCCCCAGCCTCTGAGGTTTAACCCACTCCATTCCCATTCTGTCATTTCCCTTTTACAAAACTACTTTGCTGGATTACATTGATCATTGTGATGTTAAAATTATACATCTGTATGCGACTAATGACTCCTGGTGGACCATTTCCCTGATTCCCCAATCCGATAGCACTACCAATCCGTCGACTGAATCCACTGATTAGTGGCCATCGATGATTGACAATGCAGGAATTGAAACATGTTAAAAATGCACTATTTGCTGATCCTGACCATTTTTGGTTGGGATCTGGGAATCGGGATATTTAAACATGTTTCATATTTCAGTTTCCTGACCTGGCCATCAGGGGATAGGTACATTGACCAATTTGTCTGTGATGTATGGGGTACATAAGTGTGTTTCTGCGTAAGAAGTTCTACAATGCAGCAGCTGTGGCTGTTTCTCATGTCAAGTTCCAATGTGCTTCATCTGCTACTTTGTATGTGTTTAAATTTAATTTCTATGTAGTTAAAATCATAGCCCAGCAGCTATAGCATGCTTTGAGTGTACTGTAATGTTAATTAAAAGATTGTCACTACACCTCTCTAAGCATCTGAGTCATGATGGGCATCTCCTCTTGCCTTGGATTGATATCCTGTTTATACATTTGAGATGTTTCAAAGAGTTGCTTGGTATGTCCTGAAATGTAGACTAACTGCCATTTTTCAAACACAGCCTGTGACATGGCATTAGGAGCTTATTGGCTGGGAATTTATCTTTGTCCACTTTATCTCCGTCCAAGGCTTAATAAATAGACCCTTAAATTTAATTGCATTAAATACAAAGCACATACAATAATTAAATAAACCAATGTGATACGTGATGCACTAAAAACAATATCATCGAAAATATCAATTATATAATGAATGTCAGCTGGTAAAAAATGAAGGTTAGAAATTGAGGGTTATGGATCACTAACAATATTTGTTACCTACTATAAGCAGATCAATTATTAAAACAATACTGGTTCTTAATTTCCAGATGTGTCTTACTGCAACTGATAATCATATTACATCCCCATCTCTCCCTAACAGTGACATTACTACAGTACATCCCCATATCAAACTGAGAAATATGAAATAAGTCCCCAAGCCTGTGTTTCCATATGGAATAAGGGGCCTAATTCAGATGTGGTGTGAGTTGCTATCAGGGCCGCCACCTGACATGGGCCCGACAGTTACTCCTACGATGAAGTGATATATAATTGCTGCAGGTACTATTAACTACTGAAAAACTACAAGTCCCAGCAGCTTCTGCTGTCTTGTAGCAGAAAGAGTACTCATGTTAAATTGCTGAGATCTTCATATGGCCCTGCCTCTTCTATCTATAACTGCAGCACTTGTTGTAATATGCTACTGTATGTAAGAATAAGTACAATCAGTACAATCAGGGCCAACCCAAGGCCACAATTTTTGGTCAGTGAATATATATTTCAGTGCCTGAAAATAATAAGGGTGTGTGGTCTCATGGGAAAAGCCCAGTTGTTGTGCTCCTTACACATTATGCCCTCAGTAGTAGTGCCCCTTACACATTATTCATAAAGTTGTAGTGCCCCTTATACTATAACCACAGTTGTAGTGCCCCTTACCCATTATGGACCCTATTCAGTAAGGTTTGAAAATTCTGCTTTTAGCAGAATTTGCAATACTTTGTCTCGCATACTGGGGACCACCCATCGCAGGGCAAGGCCACCCAGCATGCTAATCGCTGCCCCCATGACCAAGAACTAATTGCATTTGCACTGCAGTTAGTGCATGGTCACAGAAAGTAGGAAAGCCTCCTGCTGGCGCTGCCTGACTGCGACGGCAGGAAGACCACTGCCATCTTTTTGATCAGAGCGGCTATATGTGATGTCAAGCAGCCGTCCTGAACACGCACACGTCATGCCTCCCATTCATAAGCCACTGCTCTTGTTTCCTTGCCGCTGCCCCACACAACACTCTGTCTCCTCCTTGGAAATGAAGCGTTGCCGTCCCCTCCCACCCCGCGAATGCCTCAGCCTGATTGACAGGCAGAGGCATTCACATTTACTGCGGGTTCACCCTCAGTAAATGTGAGCGCATGCACAGGACAGGCCCTACGAATGCGCCCGGCAGACCTTGCTGCCATTTTGCTATGTGAGTCTCCAGGGAGGCATTATACAGGGGGGTATACCAGGTAGAAAGCTGAGCCAGGGCGCCTTCCTCTATGTTGCATCCTACACCGCTGCGTAATAAGCGTGTAGGTAAAATCGTCCCTGATTACAATACATATCCCCACTGCAGAAGGTTGATGGTCATTTTCTTATACTGTATACTGGGGTGGCAATATTATGTTCCCAAGCTGTGTAGTGAAGCTAGGTGCTGTGGCTTCTCTGGTCTGAGCTCTGCCTTCCTTCTATCACTCCCAGAAGGATTCAAGAAGGCAGCAGTTGCTGTGTCTGGCAGCAGGTAATAATATTATTATTCTATAGGCTGAGCAGACTCTGGTGTCAGGTTGCTGTACTACAAAGGGAGCAGTCACTGACATCTTACTATAGTATAGCCTGGGCAGACTGTGCTGCTGCAATATCATTGTACAAGTCGGTTACACTCTAGATAGCACAGTCTCTGCTGTTACTATAATACAGGTGTCGCAGACTCCTTTGTAACAATAATACATGAGGCACGGGTGGGGGCCTCCCTTTTTTGTAAGTCCCAGGCCCTGTAATTTCTGATGGTAAGCCTGGTTGCTATCACTGCTGCTTCCATGGAGCCAGATGTCCCTTGGCAGAGGTCAGGAAATCTCCCGACCTCCTGACCTCTACCAAAGGAGATCCCCAAGGTCTTCCCTTCATCCCTCTACGCCTCTGTTTTCACAAACAGAGGCAATCAAGACCCCCTTCCCACCGACAGCAGCAGACTGTCAATCACTGACTGTCTGCTGCTGTCCTGGGTCCTGTCTCGAAGGACCTGTCCTGCACATGTGCAAAGTACCGATACTCGTGCTTTGCACACAGGGCGCAGCTCCAACAACATCTGACTTAGGCCCAATAAGAGGAATTAAATAATTTTGTTTTTACTTTACTAATGAATGTTGACAATTTATAAATTGAGTCAGGTTTACAAAGGTCATGGACATGTTAACATATTTTATAAATGGACAATTCTGAGAGAAATGATGAACAGAACTTCTGAAAGTGCGTGACAATAAGTCATGCTGTTCTTGAAATTATTATTCTAATGTAACACGTGTTATTCTCAGTCATATGGCAGTTGAAAATGAACAACCTATCTTATGATTTCAGTGTTACATTTTAATCTTATACAACCTCCGCATGATGTAAGTCATCAGTACTAGACTGCATAGCAGATAATTAGCAGACAGAGGTCTCATTGTCTACACTTTTGTCTTGATGCGGCTGCATATTTTCTAGAGGAAACATTAAAATGTCTTTTCAACAGCTATTTATGCAGTAACCTATATTCTTGTTTATCATTTGAAGAACAGGAAAAGAATTTAAGAGATTCTAGGAAACATAATTTAGACAATGTTTTGTATTTTATTATTTTGTTCTACATAGCAGTTCTATCTATAGTAATATGTACAATGTAGATAGTAATTTTATATATATTTTCAGGTATCAGGATTGAAAAATGTATCCCCATTTTGCATTTCATAAATCTTAAATTTGGGACCATATATGAATGGATTAAATGCTTTGTAGTTATATTTAAGATGAAATGAAAGTACTTCCCAGCTTTTATAAGTGCAGGCCTTCATTTGGCTAGTGGTAATACCAGCATGCCAGTCTATCTTAATTTAATTTTTGAAATCCATAAATAGTGCCAAAACTACCAGTTGGCTAAAACGGCACTCATCAGCGGTGGTGGTTGAATGGGGGCCACCTACAAATTCTACACTTAGAAAGGCTCTCAGCAAATGACCCTATGCTTGACATTTAATCCAAGCTCCTGGAGTATCCATAAGATTGTGGCCCAGATGTCATGATGCAGCTAATAGAAGTTTCCACTAGTAAAGTCCTTCACTTTGCCAGTGTTGCCTGGACTCCTAGATATGGTACTGTCCATTTTATCAGGATTGACAGTCAGTGTTGGATTTCCCACTAGGCACTAGGGAGTTGGTGTTGCTTTGGCATTCTGGAGGACTCAACATGAAGGGGGCAGTGACATGATGGGGGGCAACCAGTAAGTTTGTCCCTTGGGGCGGCCTGATCAATAAATTTGCCCCTGTTGGCAGTGAGATGCCTCTCATTATACTGTACAATTTTTTAAGGAAGGAACAGGGAACACTTGAAAAAAAACAAACCAAAGCATTATTATCTAAAATGACTAGTTATCCTTCAATCATGTACCTCTGTATTGCAGCTGAAACACCCAGCTGCTTTCATGTCTACCTAAAATGCTATGATAACACTTAAGCAGTATTTATGATCTTATGATTAAATCTCTGACAATACTGTTTGCTTATTGGTAGGCAGGTAGAGAAAATAAATTTGCAGATCATTTACCCTCACTTGCTTTAAAAAATGTTTTACAATTCCGTATTAAAACAGGATGATAGAGTGGACGCACTATTTCAAATTATGTAAACATTGTTTGATGGTTAATGAATCTGACCAATAATTTACCTCTATTAAAACAAAAGATTACAGCAATAAATAACATAAATCTTTTGGAACATAAAACTATTAACATATCAAAACCCAATTATACCCTAGAAAGGAAAGATCTACAGTAAGTTGAACCTGCCTTGTATCGTAGAGTAAATTGTTCGAGCAAGTCACCCGTTACATAGTGAATTAGGGATTTCAAAGGCTAAACTACGGCAGTATATCTCTAATATTGCCAAAGACAAAATGTTACAAATCTTGACAGGGCATAAAATATATTCATCACCATATTAAATACAATAATTCCTTTAAAAAAAAGTCCCCTTTGTCTTCACTACAGTATATGATCTGTATAATTGCACAGTCAGTAAAGGTCTTAAAGAAATAGATTTCATAGAACAGTAGTCATAAAATGCAGGCTAAATGAATCATTCTAAAGAACAGGTAGCATTTAAAAGGATTGCTTCATTTAATATAGTCCTGACAACTTTTTAACATTGATTGAGGTCAAACAAAGAAATAAAACCTACATCACAGTAAGAGTAAACCAAGTTCCTTTATTTAAAAAAAAAAAAAAAAGTACAGTAGGCTCTTTTGTATATAATGTTTAGCATTCACTACAAAGTGAAAAAATGTATTTACTGTTTAAAATTCTAATCTAGTGAACCTTGTTTCTTGATTACATATATGTGTGTAGTAGGATTTATATAACCGCAATATGATAATTTTGTTTCTTGTGCACCATCAAAAAAACACATAGATGTTACATTTTCAAGAAGCCTCAGAAATAATGAAATTGTATCAGTGGTGGAAGTACAAGGGATAATGGAGATGGTCGCCTCTGGGTGCCAACCTTGATGGGGAACATTCTTCATTATTACAGTATCCTCAAAATGTGCCAAATGCTGTCTTGCTTCCAGGTGCCAGGGATGAAGTTACGCCTCTGGGTGGTAAAAAGCACAAACCCTTGTTCTGACGCCAGATATACTGCAAAGTATTCTGTACATACTTTACTGTACTTAAGTTACAGTATCATGTGCAGTGTAGTTTTATTTACAACAATGGAAGAACGTACATCTTATGTTGTGCTTTTTTTGTATTCTGCTCAGTTTACATACCTGTATGTGTATACTGTATCTGGGAACTGAACCTGGTCAACAACTTGATAGAGGGCCAAAGGCTTATTCATGTGTTACTTCTACATTTTCTACTTTTGCATTATTAGCTGTGCATCACATATGTGTCAAGTGGGCAGCAAATAGTTTCTCATTTAATATTTGAGCTTGGTCCTCCATTTGCACTTCTAAAAGTTTAACCTTTTTGTGCTTTGACAAAGCTCTGGCCCCCTCACAAACTAAGAAAAGGCATCCATATTCAGAGACGGATTGGGAAGCAAAAGTGGCCCTGGAAAAATTTCTAGAAGTGGCCTCATGGGGGCGGCACCAAACCAACTGTAGGCGGAGTCAATACCAAAGTAGGTGGGGTTACTACTTCAAAATGTAATGTAGGCAGAGTTACACCAACAAAATGCGGAGCATGTCATATTAGCTGGACCTAACACATTAAAAAGTTTAGAATGTATTGTGTTGTAGCAGAAATAGTTGTGCCCCCTGCCAGCATTCTCACAGCCGGTATGCCGCAGTCGGTATAGTGATAGCCATCATTCCGTATGCTGGGGTCCCATACCGGTCCCCTTGAGTGCATTACGGCGAGCTACCAAATTGATTAAGGGGTTGGAGACACTGGACTATGAGGAAAGGCTTTCTAGGTTAGATATGTTTACACTACAAATAAGACGACTAAAGGTATATACACACGGTGAGATAAATCTGTAAAGGGCCCAATACACTAGAACGATAATGCCCAATTCCATCCGATTTCGGCCATTCGGGCCGATATATTGGATGAAATCGGGTATTTCAGATGTGTTTAACATCCAATCCACGGTCCCGTGAGCATCAGATCGGGGCCCCTAGAATGACTGTGCTGCACTCAGGATATTTCGGACCCCGCAGGCATGGGTGGGATCGCTTAAGATACACTGTATGCAAAAGGACCGCATACGATGTATCTTATGCGATCCTGCCACCCGGGAGGCTGCCGGACGGTTCAAGGGTGATCGCCTGCGACATGAGGGTCCGAAATGTCACACTAGTGTATGGAGCCCTTGCGATTTTGACTATATAGTCAAAATCTTAAGGAAAGTTAGTGCATATCTCAAGGTGCTAGGCAGCTTGCGATACAGATTCGACCCCGATGCACGCTCCCATGGGGTCGGTATCGTAAGGCTAGATAGACTGTGCAGGCAAGTCACTCTTGACTATCTAGTGTACAATCTAGTACAAAGTATAGTCAAAATTGTCACTTAGTCAAAATCGTACATAGACAAAATCTCAAGCACAGATAGTCAAAATCTGTACAATCTGTGCTATCTGTGCTCTGTGGGAGTTCAAGGGAAATCACATAGTTAAAATCAGACATAGCAAGGATCTCACCGTGTGTATGCACCTTAAGACGAGATATGATTAATATTTACAAATATATAAAGGGACAATATGCGGAGCTATTATGCGAGTTGTTTCCAAGTTTGAGAACCACTGCTAATTGCATCACACAGTCCAAGTTGTTTGAGCAGCTTAGCATTAGATAACCTTCCTTCCCCTATTACAGTATAGCCCCCCCTCACTACAGCATACCCACCAGACAGATCTCCATACATAGCATACTAATAATCAACTACACATAGCATATAAATAACCAACAATATATAGCATATACATGGCATATCCCCAAAAAACCTGACACAGGGCAGGATTTACTAAAGGATCACGGTACATCCCGCCACTTATCGCATTGATATTAATCGCATATGTACTAACATATGTGATTAGTAACGCAAAGGACAGCTCTCCCATTAGGAGCTGTCCTTTACGATTCACTGCGGCTCCTGGATTTTCGAATCTATGACCCGGGAGTCGTCTGCACATGCGCAGACAGGTGGCGGCCATGGGGCATGCTGGGAGGGTTCCGTGACAGAGTCCTCCCACATTGCATTGTGAAAGAAGCCCCATAGGCTTCTACAAGATAATGCACTGCATAGCCGGGGAACGGAGGTAAGTACATATGAAAATGAGATAAAACTCCCAAAAACAGGGTTTTTTTCTGCATTTTCATTATTAGATCCCGTAGTACATCCCACCCACAGCATGTGCATAGGAGATACATTAACAACTAAACATAGCATACACATACTATATGCATACCTCCCAACTTTGAAGGGGGAGAAAGAGGGACCCCTGCGCCACCCAAAAAGGGGCGTGGCTTACCGTGGAAGGGGCATGGCCTCGATCGAGTGGACGTGGCCGAGCGCCATGGACCCATTTTTGGCATTTTGGGGGCGTGCCCAGCGCTACCCGAGCAGATGATCAGACCCCTGCTCCCCTCCCTGCATTGAATAGAGCGCACGGCAACTATTCAGTGATCACCGGCTGCTTTGCAAAGCAGTGGGTGATCAAAGCCTCCCCCAACTGCCTCCCCCCCGCGGGACACTACGACCCGCAGGAGGGACAGCAGGACAGTGTCTGAATAGCAGGACTGTCCCGCTGAAATCGGGACAGTTGGGAGGTATGTATATACATAACTCACAGAATGAACATAGTACATAAATAACCATGTACAGTATACATAGAATGTACATAGCATATACATAATTAACTATACATAGCAAGCTGTTTAGCATATAAGTAACTAAATAGCTGTATAACCAACTATACATACCATATACATACCCTTATAGCCCCCCGTACCCTTAAAAACAGTTCTACATTAACCCTCCATGTACCCAGACAAGAAGACTTAGTTCAGGGACCTGGAGTAATGGATCAGCTTTGTTAGAAACTTGAAAAATAGTCTTTTCAGTTTCATTTAATTAAATATCTTATTTTTACCAATGGTTTTTCCATGTTTTCCTCAGGCATATTGCTTGCAGTTTCTTTCACCCTCCTACTTTCCCCTTTTAGATATAAAATATGATTTCTAACCACTTAATAGGGGGATCCGGTTAATATGCTGGCATGTGGGATGCTGGACATCATAATCCCGACTCATGGCCATAATGCAGGGGCCGGAATCCCGACCAGAGTCAAGATACCGGCGTCCACATCCCGAAGGCTCGCATACCAAACATAAGTATAGCGGGACGCACTCACATCCCACCGCAGGAGAGAGGAGGCTAGGTTAAGGCATTGGTGGAACATTGGGTTAGGCAGCAGAGAGGGAAGGTATAGGCACCAAGGGTGGAGGGTTAGGTATAGGCACCAAGGGTGGAGGGTTAGGTTTAGGCAGCGGGGAAGGTTAGGGTGTGGGGGGTTTGCATTGACACCAAGAAGGGAGGGTTAGGGGAGGGGAGGGTACCTACCAGAGGGTTATCGGTCTCCTGCACTCTGTGATGCTGTAGTTGGTATTCTGACTGCTGGCATCTTGAAAGCAGGCATATCATACCCAACCCCTTAATAGGACACCACAATAAATAATGTGTATTATTTTAGAAATTAATAAAAGGTGCTATCTGGACTATCTTTAAATTACTTCATTCCATGGTACAGTTCATAATAAAAATTCTACTCTAGGATGAATTAAAAAGAAACGTTAGATGAAGGTAATCACTCTTACACTTTCTGGAATAGAATGATTCACTTCATATAACAAAAAATAAGTCCCCAAAATGCAGTTGGCCATGGCTGTAACCTGCTCATGGATATGCCTGGTGCAACCAGGGCCAGATTAAACACTTTTCAGACCCCCTGAGGCGGGTCGCACCCAGGAGCCTGACACGGGTGCTCCCAGCCTGTGACCCGCCTCAGGCCCCTCGCCACCCCTGTACGCAACCCAGCATATTGCTGGGGTGGTGACGTCAGTGGTGATGTGGCTGGGCGGCGCTTGGAGATCATTTGATCTCCAAGCTTCACCTATCCACACACAGTGAATGGGGAACATTGACCCACCTCCTGTTCACACCTCAAAGCGAGCCGGGTTGAACACGTGTTCAACCCTGCTCGCTACCCGAGTTGGAATACCCGGTATTTCAACCCTGGCACCTTTCAGACCGTACATGAACACGGGTTATGCGCACTCATGTGCCAATAACCTATGTCCATAGCTGGTGTTCTGAAAGAGGTATAACAGACATACTGTATATCTCCCGCCTCCCAGTGCATTTCCTGAAAGCATCTCCTCTCTCTCTGTCCATCTCCTACATTTGCCTCTCTGCCTCTTATAGGCCCTACACACTGGCCGACATCACTCAAAGATATGAACGATCTCGTGCATTAATGAACGAGATACCGTTCATATCTTTGAGTGTGGAGGCACCAGCGATGAACGATGCGCGGCCCCGCACTCGTTCATCGCTGGTGCCCCGTCGGCTGTGCATGCAGGCCAATATGGACGATCTCATCCATATCTTCCTGCACTGCTACGGAGCCAGGTGACAGGGGGAGTGAAGAAACTTCACTCCCCCCATCACTGCCCCCCCACCGCCGGGTCGCCCGTCGGCCAGCTCGGCGGCAGATCGTCCAATGTGTAGGGCCCGTTAGTCTATCACCACCCCCAAGTCCATCTCCTGCATGTTTCTCCCAGAGTCTTTTCTCATTTTGACATCTATATTCTCTCTTACACGTTTCATGCCCATATTCACCTGCCTATCTCCCTCTTATCTCCTTCCCCTATCATTCACTTGTCACCCCCTCACCCCCCAAACAGATGTCCATTTACCCAGACAGTCAGCTCTCCATGTAGCACTGGCACTGCAGCTCCACATGTCATTCTTTAAAAAAAATATCCTGCAAGCTGCAGTGCCAGTGGTATATGGAGGCTTTGTCCAGGAAACTTTACATGGCTAGGATAGGGGTGCATATCCCTCTGTTTTGTTTTATAAGGTATACTATATACTGTTCATGACTTATGTCTATTTTAATTGAAGACAGTCGCTGATTCAAAGTTGCTTGCAAGTTCATTTTGCAGATTGGTTTGGCAAATTTTAGCAATGCCCATCTCCCTAGACAGGTTATGCAACTACGGCCAGTTTCAAGTCATGCGTCTGAATCTTAGTTGCACCTGCTCATGCATCTGAATGGGAATGATTGGATGGAAACAGGGTGATTACATGTAGACTACATTTAGTGAGGATGTGTTTTGGGCATATACAGATGTATCCTAATTTATCTATCCTTTTAGCCGACCAGTGGCTGCTCCAGAGGTAGGGCAGTCCAAAGTTCAAATAAGGGAGCCACACTGATTGCCAGTAAATCAGATTGGGATGACAGTTGGTGGTACTTAGTGTGGCTCCCCTATTTGAACTTTGGACTTAGCTGCAGCCCCACCTATGGAGCTGCTACTGTAGCCGACCACCATTTAGTTAGTACAACATGGAGCAATACATGTGATAAGGTGCCACAAGTTATTCTTCTATGCAACTCTACTGCGCTACAGTAGCTTGTTATACATTATCACAAATATCACAAGTGTCTAGTATATTTCACAAAGCCATGCAAATGTCCAGCCAGAAGCATAGTTAAATGAGTACGCAAGACTAGGCATGTTTACACTGGAAAATAGGAGATTAAGAGGGGACATAATCAACATTTACAAATATATAAGGGGACAATATACAGATCTTGCGCAGGACCTATTTTTGGTTAGATCAACACAGAGAAATCGTGGACACTCGCTCAGGTTAGAGGAGAGGAGATTCCGCACAATACGGCGTAAAGGCTTTTTTACGGTAAGGACGATACGTGTTTGGAATTCCCTGCCTGAGGGAGTTGTAATGGCCGACTCAGTCAACACCTTTAAGAATGGGTTAGATAAATTCCTAATGGATAAGGATATCCAGGGTTACGGGGCATAGTCATGCACTATGGTTATTATAAAAAAGAGGGGTAAAACGTAACGCCAGTCATCAACTTCAGTCAAAATTTTATACCAAATAATCCTGCATAGGAGACCACAAATAGGTTGAACTCGATGGACAATTGTCTTTTTTCAACCTTAGATACTATGTTACTATCAGTAGTCTGAATTGCTAGCTAAATAGAGGTGTGGATGCAGAAATCTATCTTATTTCAAGCACATGTCTTGCAACAGGTACAGTGTTGGTGTGTTGATAATTATGACAGCTATTTGAACAAGTATGTGGATGGGGGCGGTGCAGTCGCATATATGTGTGCAACTCAGTATACTGGCAAATAACCTCATTTAGTTTGGTGAACACAATGCAAGTGCAGTTGTTGCCAACTTGTGTGCAACTCTAAATCTTCTCCAAGTTGAGAACTTGTGTCTATTTATTATTACTATATAGTGAAAAGGCTGCTTCCTTTATCATTGCTTGTAGCAGCAATATAAAAATCACAAATCAGTGCAATCTCGAATAATATATGGATGGGACAGAGGGAAAGCCAACCACACAAGAACTTATTGGAACATGCATAAAAGGAACCCCAATATTAATATTTGTCTGTAGTGCATTTAATTAAGGTATGGGGGCGCTACCACAAACAACTAGATATAAACACACAACAATACATAATAAAAAAAAACATACAGTATTTAAAAACATCTGAAAACTGACTTTTTTTATGAAAAGAAGGACATGTTATTTAATTGGCTGTCCGGCTGTTGATTATACCCTTTTTAACTAGCAACAGGGTGGCTGGAGACCTGCAGGCTCTAGTCTGTGTGGACCAAGCTCACCTGGTATGCTTGCTGGTGGCTGGCCACTCCTCTTGGTCCATCCGCTTTATTTTATGTGTTAGTGAACCAGACTTATCCATTGCCCTTCCCCTTTCTTCCATTCCACATCTATAGCTTCTCAGTTTTCTCCTAGAAAACCATTAGCAGCAAAACACACATGTGGAGTATATGCCCAAACAAACTTGTGCTGTCCCATGTGGTCAGGCAGCAAGGAACAAGGGAGATTGTTTTTGTCTGCCTCTTCCAGTATGCTGCTCTGCTGGTCTGTATGAAAGAAGAATAAGGTGACTTGAATGGTGCTTCATAATATAATACAGCTGATGGGGGTTGTGAGGAATACTTAATAGTGGGTGGGGAAATATTGGTAGTGGATGTTTAATGTTGTGTTTAAGGTGGTAGCTAATTCTTTTAATGTGAGTTTTTTTATTTACAGTTTGGTGAGGGACTATTAATTTAATGCTGGAGTGGGGGCTATTAATTACATATGGGGCCAAATTGTGTGGTAAGGATTACTTATTTAAAAGTGTTGATTTGAAAATGTATTTGTTGATGGTGTAAGTTTAATGTGGTTATCATGGTGGTGGTTATTTAATTTAATGATGGGGTTATCAATTTATGGTAGGTTGATAGGACCAGAGCCATATAGAGGTTTGCTGAGCAACGGAACTGTACGGAGAACATGACATAATCAGGGGCGCACCCCCTTCCCCCCACAAAACCCCACAAACATATATAGATATAAAATGCAATATCAAATGCAACACAATAAGGGCATGTTTTGCCCATCAGCCAGGGACAGATTTCCAGGGAGGGGGGAACTTACCTGGCCTTGGTAAGCAGCACCATCCTCCCCAGTGGCGCAGGTGCACTAGAGAGCAAAGGAAGATGGAGCAGGTGCACTAGAGAGCAAAGTCTTTGCTTGCACTGTACAGTGCCATCTTCCTTAAGATGTCACTGGGAATATGGCACTGCAGAGGGGAGTCAAAGGTCAGTATACTCAGGGGGGGAAGGTGTTATTGGCCACGGGCTCCCACAGGTCTCCTGTAGCAAGGGGACAAGGGTCTGGGGAAATTTGTAATCATCTCTCCTTCTTGCCGGCACTGGATATGACTATTAATTGAATGCTGAAGTGGGGGCTTTTAATTTACAGTCGGGCTGAGTTGGCTTCAGAATGGATGGATCTAAAAGAATGTTAAAACCTCAAATTATTGATTGAGAAAACAGATTCAGAGAAAAGGTAACACATAAGTAAAATCTTAAAGGTGCTTTTGTAAAGAGAGAGAGGTTTAGCACCACAGTAGAAAAGAAAAACGATGTAATGAGGAAGTGGAAGTACAGGTACATCCTGTGTGTCGTTGGGAGTCAATATAATGTGCGATAAAGAAGAGTAGCATTTGAGTAGCTGGAACAAAGGTGAAAGAGTTAATCTGTAGAATTCATAGCAGACTGGAGAGGAGCCTGTCTGTTCAATGAAAGAATATAGAAGACACTTTTGGAATAGCCTACACTAGCCTAGGGACAGATGTAAAAGATTGTTTGAGCTGAAGCCAGCAGGCAGTTGATAGAGCGTGAATTTGAGGGGTGAATGAGAGAGCAGAATAAAACACCACCACTAAGCAGCAATGATTTTTGTGCTATGTAGAATAACATATTTAGAAGGAAAAATTACAAGTTTTATCCGTGTTCAGATTTAAGTAGCGGATATGAATAAGGAGATGGTTATAAGGTAGTCAGCCACACAATACAGTTTATATAAAAGAATAGGAGCTTGTAGATTTAACACCAGGTACAAAATCTATTACCTGAATTTCTTTGTATTTTTAAGGAAAAGAAATGTGTATAATATTTGGAGCACCATGCCTAACTGAGAGCGTTTAATATATCTCTGTTTCTGGTTATGTAATATCAAACTAGAATTTACTTTGATGCTTAAATGTATTATAGGGTATGGAATGTAAGAAATATATTGACTTATATACACACATAATACATACATTTACATAATTGGAATTATGTAATTTTATTTTCTATCACTTTCTGCTTTTGTTATTTCATTTTAGAACTTATCTTTGCCTGTACAAACCTCAATAGTTTTATTATATTTTCTCTTTTGGCGAGATGCATCATCGCTTGAAGAGTGATAAAATGGAGAGAGAAAAAGTATCAGCCAATCAGCTCCTAACTGACATTTTTCAAACACGGCCTGTAACATGGCAGTTAGGTATTGATTGGCTGGCACTTTTTCTTTCTCCATTGTATTACTCTCTAAGCGATTATGCATCTAGCCCAGAGTGTTTATACAGTAGGTGGGACCTGCACTTGGTTTTACAGTAAATCACTATAATATGAATGTCTGGTTGCCATGGGTAGCATAGATTTGGGGGAGAACAATATCCGATTCTCAGTCATACACACTGCCCATATTGGATGCGATGAAGTGATTTGTTTTTTTCTGCTCATGTATCCAGATAGCCTGCGCACAGAGTCGGAGTTGCAATTGAGGTGCACATGAGATAAATGGTCTCATACAGATGGAACCACGCTCATTGAGTATGGCTGATCACAGGCAGGGGCGACCGGCGTGCCTGGGCACGCCTGTGTCTAGGCACGCCACCAAGTACACAGAGACGCTCTTATTCATTTTCTTTTAGAATGGGGTGCATGCACGTCTACGATGCATGCGCGTCCCATTTATGCCCGGGAGTCAGCCTTGCCAGGCGCACTCAATCGTAGATGGATCCACGATTAGCATGGTTCCATCTGTAAGTGTCTTGAAAATGTATAAGCCATTCAGGGCCATATTAAGCCTTAGGGGAAGGGGCACTTAAGACGGAGGCCCATGGGAAGGTGGGGGGTGTATATCAGATTGTGCATAACTCCCAACATGACCCATTCCAGGAGGGACAAAATGCTTTGCTCCTGGACTTCCCTCTCAATATGATTGAACTATTTAATTGATAAGAAAGGTATTTCAACACAGGTAATTACAATCACAAATTAAGAGGGACATCCAGGTACAGAGTGTCTTGACCCTCCTGTAATGGGTTATGTTGGGAGGTATGGATTGTGTATATTAAATTTAAACCAATGGTGTATATTAGATTTAAAGTATTAGTTTAATAATGCCTGGGTACTATTTAAAGCTCCACCTAAATGAGAGACAAAAATAACACCTACATTCTAAATGGGGTGATTTTAGGGTACTCCGTACTGGAAAAAGATTTAGGTGTTCACATAGATAACAAACTTGGCAGCAGCACCCAATGTAGGATAGCAGCAAAAAAGGCAAACAAGGTACTAGCATGCTTAAAGAGGGGTATTGATGCAAGGGATGAGAATGTTATACTCCCACTATACAAAACCCTAGTGAGGCCCCATCTGGAATACTGCTCACAATTTTGGGCACCTTACTACAAAAACAATATCTTGGAACTAGAAAAGGTTCAGAGACGGGTGACCAAACTAATTAAGGGGATGGAGATGCTGGAATGCCAGGAAAGACTTGCAAGGCTTGACATGTTCACACTGGAAAAGAGTAGATTAAGAGAGGACATGATCAACATTTATAAATATTTAAGGGGACAATACACAGAGCTTGTGGAGGATCTGTTTTTGGTAAGACCAACACAGAAGACACATGGACACCCATTTAGGTTAGAGGAGAGGAGATTCCGCACACAGAGGCGAAAAGTTTTTTTTCACAGTAAGGACACTACGAATTTGGAGTAGTAATGGCAGACTCGGTCAATACTTTTAAGAATGGGCTAGACAAATTCCTAATGTATAAGGATATACAGGGTTATGGTGGATAGATCACGTACTATAGTTATAATAGAATGAGTAACTACAACACAACGGCCGAGTTTATCAACATATAAAATTAGTCCTGAAAATAATACAGAGTAGTAGAAAACAAATAGGTTGAACTCGATGGACGGATTGTCTTTTTTCAACCTCATAAACTATGTAACCATGTAAGTATGTAACTATTTTATAAGGTTTTATTTTAGTGGAACAAAGACAACTTAAACAAGCTTAAAATACTGCACCCAAAGTAAAATAAAATCTATAATTTATCTTGTCACATGCAAGAATAGCAGTAGCCTCTGTACTACTTACACACTGGGATAGGACTCATGAGTGCTCTGTGTGTCTCTCTCTATGAATCCTGATACTCCTGCATACTGTCTGGCTTGCATACTGGCTGCCTGCTTCTGATTCTGCACAAGAGGAAGACCTAGTGATGCTAGTGTGCTCAGGCCCCCTGAAATAGGGGAGCCTGGGGTACAGTATCCCCTGCACCCTCCCATCCCCATTAATCTGGCTATGTGGCCATTTCTTTGTGCTGACAAGTAGATGGAATAACAGATGCACTGGGATGGTGCATCTTATTGACATTGCACATTCACACTCTGAGATGTACACCATGGAAGGGCTTTGTAGCCACATTTGCCATACAAGCGTGAGATCTGCAAAAGATGTGGCTGTGTCTGTCTCAGTATAAGCCTCAATGACAGACACCTAAATAGAAAGTCAAACCTCAACCTGCATTTCCTAGCACACAATATTGCCAGTCAGTTTGTATGGAGGTCATGACCTACTTTCTAGTCTTAAAAATGACCCAGATTTATCAAGCCTTGGAAAATGATAAATTGAACAGTGATACAGTGACAGTCAATCAGCTCCTAGCTGCTATGTTACAGGCTGTGTTTGACAAATGACAGGAGCTGATTGGTTGGTACTTTATCACAGTGCAATTTATCACTCACCAGGGCTTGATAACTCTGGGCCAATTGTAATTGGTCATGCGGGTGTAAAGTATGGCCAACATTTAGTCCCCTATGTACTAAGCCTTGAAGAGATAGAGTGAGCGGAGATAAAGTACTAGCCAACCAGCTTCTAATTGTCATTTTTCAAACTCAGCCTGTAACGTGGCAGTTAGGAGCTGATGGGCTGGTACTTTATCACCTTCCACTTTATCTCTCTCTCCAAGGCTTAGTACTTAGGGGGTTATTCAGCACGGATTGCAGATTCTGCTAAAAAGCAGAATTTGCAATCCCTTCTGTAGCATGCTGGCGGCCACCCATCACAGGGCAAGACTGCCCAGTATGCTACAGTACCTGATGGCCACCAGCTGCGACTGCAATTTACATTGCATTTGCAGCAATTGTGGATGACCACCTGTAACTTAAGCTAGGCTGCGTATGCAGATGGTCAGCCGCCATTTTTCCCTTCAGAGCGGCTGCATGTGACGTCATGCAGCCTTCCTGAAAATTCCACTGACCCGCCCATGTTTTCCCCGCTACAACCCCGCAGTGGTCCATCGCCACCCCCACTCGCCGCACAAACACCTCTACCCAGAGGCATAACTGTGGGAGGCAATGGAGTCGATGCCACCGGGCTCCTGCTCTGTAGGGGGGTACCTCTTCACCGTGTGTTCAACGACACCATTCAATTAAGTTAGTTAATGGCCACCACTATCTCTTTCTACTTGAACCTTACACCACACCCTCTTTATTATAGATACACATTTTACAAGTGTCATAGACAGGATAAGAACCCATGACCAATTACAGACACCTTACTGATGAAGCTATTTGCTCCTGTATAGGAAGCATGAGAATTCTAACTATATGAAGTTACTTTTCTGACAATTACAAGTAACTTCATATACTGTAGTTAGAATTCTCATACTTCCTATACAGGAGCAACTAGCTCCATCAGTACGGTGCCTGCTTCCAGTGTAATAGGTCGTGGGTTCTAATCCTGGATTTGACACTTGTATAATAATTGTCAGATAAATAATAAGCATTGTGAGGGACTGAGCAGATTTATGTAGTGTGTGGCTGCACACTGCATAGATCTGTCTAGTTTCAATGGTTTTGAACTGACAATTTTAAATAGCTTCATATAGTTAGGGGTGGGTGGGGCGTGCACCAATATATAACTTGCCTCTGAGCAACTGGGACGAACTTACGCCATTGCCTCTACCTGTCAATCAGGTAGAGGTGTTCACAGCCAATCCAATCACATTATATTGGCCGGGCGATGCAACCTCAAAAACCCCTAAAGACCCCTAAGTAATTTGTGAAGCACTGGAGGTCAGGATCATTTATTTTTTTCATAAAAAAACAAAATAAAAAATTGCTTTAGGTGGGAATGTTTAACTGAATTGCTTGAAATAAATACATTTGTATATCATTTTATTAAATTAGGATTCCCTTCTATTTTAAGTACCATTTCTTTTGTCATTAAAAGTTACAATAATCTACAGTAATGTGCCTATTTTGCTCAGAAGAAAAAGCAGCTTTGCTAATTATAAAACAGGTGCCAATGTGTGAGATCCTGCCGTATCAGATTTGGATTTCAGTCACAGCATTTGGCTCATTGAAAATCACTGACATAACTAAAAGGTTTTCACTCTGATATTTGTGATGTGCTCCAAATGTCTTGTGCGATTTAGAATTCATATTATGAAGTTGTATAATCACATAAAAGAAAAGCTGAAGGCATGTCCTATCATTGGGCCTAATTCAGAGTTGATCGCAGCAGCAAATTTGTTAGCAGTTGAGCAAAACCATGGGGGTCATTCCGAGTTGATCGAAGCTGTGCTAAATTTAGCACAGCTACGATCATCTTTCCTGACATGCGGGGAGACGCCCTGCACAGGGCTAGCCCGCCCGCATGTCAATGCCGGCCCCTCCACAGAGGTGCAAAGGCATCGCACAGTGGCGATGCCTTTGCACTTCAGGAGTAGCTCCCGACCAGTGCAGCTTTAGCGTGCTGGCCGGGAGCTACTCCTCACTCCATGGCCCGCAGCAGCTGCGTATGACATCACGCAGCCGCTGCGGTCCGCCCCCCGTTCAGTCCGAACATGCCTGCATTGGCCGGACTGCGCCTACGAAACGGCGGTCAAACGCCATCAATTTGCCCCCTCCCGGCCATCGATTGCCTCAATCAGGCAGAGGGGATCGCTGTCCTGCTATAGCCTTCGGCTGTCCGGCATGCGCAGGTGCACTACGGCGCATGCACAGCAGGGACCCGTTCGCTCTGCTGCATTAAAATGCAGCGGGCGAACGGGTCAGAATGACCCCCATGTGCACTGCAAGTGGAGCAGATATAACATTTGCAGAGAGAGTTAGATTTGGGTGGGTTATATTATTTCTGTGCAGGGTAAATACTGGCTGCTTTATTTTTACACTGCAATTTGGATTTCAGTTTGAACACACCCCAAATCTAACTCTCTCTGCACATGTTATATCTTCCCCCGCTCCCTGCAGTGCACATGGGCCCTCATTCCGAGTTGTTCGCTCGCAAGGCGATTTTAGCAGTATTGCACACGCTAAGCCGCCGCCTACTGGGAGTGAATCTTAGCATCTTAAAATTGCGAACGATGTATTCGCAATATTGCGATTACACACCTCGTAGCAGTTTCCGAGTAGCTCCAGACTTACTCGGCATCTGCGATCAGTTCAGTGCTTGTCGTTCCTGGTTTGACGTCACAAACACACCCAGCGTTCGCCCAGACACTCCTCCGTTTCTCCGGCCACTCCTGCGTTTTTTCCGGAAACGGTAGCGTTTTTGCCCACACGCCCATAAAACGGCCTGTTTCCGCCCAGTAACACCCATTTCCTGTCAATCACATTACGATCGCCTGAGCGAAGAAAAAGCCGTGAGTAAAAATCCAAACTTCATAGCAAATTTACTTGGCGCAGTCGCAGTGCGGACATTGCGCATGCGCACTAAGCGGAAAAACGCTGCGATGCGAATAAATTTTCAGAGCGAACGACTCGGAATGACCTCCATGGTTTTGCCCAACTGCTAACAAATTTGCTGCTGCAATCAACTCTGAATTAGGCTCCATGAGCACTGCAGGAGGGGCAGATATAACATGTGCAGAGAGAGTTAGATTTGGTGGAGTGTGTTCAAACTGAAATCCAAATTGCAATGTAAAAATAAACGGGCAGTATTTTCTCTGCACAGAAACAAAATAATCCACCCAAATCTAACTCTCTCTTCACATGTTATATCTGCCACACCTGCAGTGCACATGGTTTTGCCCAACTGCTAACTTTGCTGCTGCGATAAACTCTGAATTGCCCCCATTGTCTCTTCCAGTCTTTGTGACAAGAATAGGGGCAACTAACATCTCAATTTTATTGTTCCCAATGTGTAGGACAACTAATTGCATTGGTGCAGATCATATATCTAATACAAAAGCAAAGTAACATACAGTAATTGTATCGTTATACTATGTTACCTTGCTTGCAGTAATTGTTACATTATTCCTCTTTCATGTTAATGATTATTACAAGTTCTTGGTTGGGCACGTGTATAACTGAAGATCTAAAACGGGCATATCTAGTGAGGAAGAGGCCAATGTGCAGACTCCGTCTGGGCCTCCTCCTTTCTTGCCAGCACAGCTGTAGTCTTTGTGTACTGGGGTCACTAGGTGACCCTAGCACTGTCCCAGAGTCTAGTGTGTGTGCACAGATCTCTAGGAAAATGGTGCAGCGGCCTTTTTCCCAGTGATTTCTGTTGTGCGCATGAACAATACGCTGGGAAAATGGCCAGCACACCATTTCCCCGGTGATTTCTGCAGCAGTGCTGCTGCTGACATGGGGCTCTGGAGGGTAAGTATTGAAAAAAGGGGTACAGGGTGTGCAGTGTGAACCCCACCTGGACCCCACCTGCACACATTGCACCCATTGTAAATTCGCCAGTGACCTAAATGGAAAAACAGATTCAAATGTAGCATAGTTCACATAGACTTAGGACATGACCTAACACTTACCGAAGTGAGGTGAAATAATTAAATTGTGTAGTACAACCTCCGTCCATTAGTGTCACTGTGGCAGAGAAGTATAGTCGGAGCTCAAGGAAGGTGGTGCAAATACAGTACTGTATAAAAAAACAGGAGCTTAATTACATTTTTGTTTAAATAAAGATGTTTATTTGCTTTTATACAGACAAACAGAAAGTGTACATAAGAAAAAAACAGCATGAAATATTACTGTTGCAAGGCACAGGGCAAATAATAGTGGGGGCATGACAAGATTTGACAGAGGCAAAATCATCAGTCTTAAATAATTCAATAGTGAACAGAAAAAACATAAACAGCAGAAGAAGAAAATAATAATGTTAAACTGCTCAACAATAGACATAAACATGAGTAATGTAAGGAACCAGAATATCCATTGGAAGATTGCACTTGGAAGATAAAGACATACGTTTGAAGGGTTCTTTCACACTGTTCAAAAATACTCCTTAAATTTAATCCACTTTGTGGGATAGACTTATCCACTGGATGCAAATTCAAATTTTTTAAGCAACCAGACAATTTTCCTATTTGGGTTTAGTACTATGAATGACCTACGGACAATTTACAGTAAATCAATTAGTATTAAAGATTTCTTACCCCTCATGAAGTCAATTTATGGATGAAACGCATAAGGTTTCTGGCATCATGTCCATACACTAAACGGTAGGATCCTGACAATTAAGCTTACACCCAGGAATATACCATCACCTTAACGGCATAGTGATTGTGGATCTAAATCATTTAGATTTTTTTATTTTTTAGTAAATAAAATATATAATTTATAAAAATTGCTTACAGTTTTAAGAAGGTGAGAACGTATCCACTATCACTATTCAGTTAAGGTGATGGTATATTCCTGCCACCACCCTTATGGGTGTAAGCACAATTGTCAGGATCCTTCTGCTAAGTGTATGACATGACACCAGAAACCTTATGCATTTCGTCCATAAATTGACTTCATCAGCTGTTATAGCTGCAAAAGGCAGACCAGCTCCATATTAAAGTATACAACCAAAAGTCTTGCAAATGACACAAATATTCATTTTCACAAAATCTGCTGCCTCAGTTTTTATGACAGCAATTTGCGTATACTCCAGAATGTCATGAGAATGATCAGATGAATTGCAATTAATTGCAAAGTCCCTTTTTGCCATGACAATGAACTTAAGCTCAGTTTCGACTGCATTAGCCCTGCCACAAAAGGACCAGCTGACATCATGTCAGTGATTCTCTTTTTAACACAGATGAGAGTGTTGACGAGGACAAGGCTGGAGATCACTCTGTAATGCTGATTGAGTTAGAATAACAGACTGGAAGCGTTAAAAGAAGGGTGGTGCTTTAAATAATTGTTCTTCCTCTGTTAACCATGGTTACCTGCAAGGAAACATGTGCAGACATTGCTTTGCATGAAAAGGGCTTCACAGGCAAGGATATTGCTGCTAGTAAGAATGCTTCGAAATCAACCATTTATCGATTCAAGAACTTCAAGGAGAGAGGTTCAATAGTTGTGAAGAATGCTTCAAGTCATCCAAGAACATCCAGCAAGTGACAGGACCATCTTCTTAAGTTGATTCAGCAGCAAGTTCAGGCACCAGCAGTGCAGAGCTTGCTCGGGAATGGCAGCAGGCAGTTGTGAGTGCATCTGCATGCACCATGAGGCAAAGACTTTTGGAGGATGGCTTGGTGTCAAGAAGGGCAGCAAAGAAGCCACTTCTCTCCAGGAAAACATCAAGGACAGACCGATATTCTGCAAAAGATGCAGGGATTGGGCTGCTGTTGACTGGGGTAAAGTAATATCCTCTTTTAGATTGTTTGGATCATCTTAAAAAATCAATCTGTCTCTTGGCGCTTAATTCGAAAGGAAGATAACTATCAAGGTATTTTAACTACAATTAAAAATCAGCTGCAGAGTATCAATTTATGCCTGTGTGAGCATAAATAGTAGTAACCTGCCCCTGTTGCCACAGGAAAGGACACTTAGACAAAAATATATATAGTTACTCTGCGCTTAATACCATATGGTCCATAGGATGATTGAAAACACATGCAATGTTATTAATAATTTATTTGATATAATACACTTTAAAACACAAAATATGAACCACAATAAGAAATGCAAAATGCATATACAGGTTGAGTATCCCTTATCCAAAATGCTTGGGACCAGAGGTATTTTGGATATCGGATTTTTCCGTATTTTGGAATAATTGCATACCATAATGAGATATCATGGTGATGGGACCTAAATCTAAGCACAGAATGCATTTATGTTACATATCCACCTTATACACACAGCCGGAAGGTAATTTTAGCCAATATTTTTTATAACTTTGTGCATTAAACAAAGTGTGTCTACATTCACACAATTCATTTATGTTTCATATACACCTTATACACACAGCCTGAAGGTCATTTAATAAAATATTTTTTAATAACTTTGTGTATTAAACAAAGTTTGTGTACATTGAGCCATCAAAATACAAAGGTTTCACTATCTCACTCTCATTCAAAAAAGTCCGTATTTCGGAATATTCCGTATTTCGGAATATTTGGATATGGGATACTCAACCTGTATATATAGAGATGTGCATAACCAGATGAAAAAAGTTATAAAACAGAAATAACTTCCCACATAATATTAACTATTAATAATATTCAATCTCAATTAGCTATTTTCACTATTCCTAATAAGAGGTGGATCAACCTAAAATAAATCAGTGCACTGATATAATTTAATAGGGAGTCTCAATTAGCAGCAGTCCCGCAAATAGTATCGGTTAATTGACCCCGGAGGTGCTAATCCCGAGCACTGTAAATAAATTAGCAGTGCAGTAGACCGGTATAAATATTCAAATCGTGAATAAATCACACCAAGCTCACCACCAAGACGCACTTATGTAATGTTCAGAAAAAAGGGTCAGCAATAGTTGAATTGAAAGGAGCCAGCTGGGAGGCACCGGACGTCTCCGTTCTCCTCAATGCTTGTGCCGCTACCACTTCTAATAGCCGCCCAAAGCCGTCTAGCTGTGCAGGTGGAATGGTGTCCAAATGACGGTGTCCCAGGAATAAGACAAGCAGTCACCAGTGGCCTCTTTCGGAACATTACATAAGTGCGTCTTGGTGGTGAGCTTGGTGTGATCCATTCACGATTTGAATATGTATGCCGGTCTACTGCACTACTAATTTATCATCAAACGTAGTAAAACAATATTTACAGTGCTCGGGATTAGCACCTCCGGGGACAATTAACCGATACTATTTGCGGGACTGCTGCTAATTGAGACTCCCTATTGAATTATATCAGTGCACTGATTTATTTTAGGTTGATCCACCTCTTATTAGGAATAGTGAAAATAGCTAATTGAGATTGAATATTATTAATAGTTAATATCATGTGGGAAGTTATTTCTGTTGTATAACTTTTTTCATCTGGTTATGTACATCTCTATATATATGCATTTTGCATTTCTTATTGTGGTTGAGATTTTGTGTTTTAAAGTGTATTATATAAAATAAATTATTAATAACAATGCATGTGTTTTCAATCATCCTATGGACCATATGGTATTAAGCGCAGAGTAACTAAAAAATGCTTGTCCATAGAAGGAAAGGTGAGCACTACTTTCAGTCCTGTGTCATGCCAACAGTAAAGCATCTTGAGACCATTCATAGGCAGCCATGTGGCCCAGAAGTTGATTGACAGGATGCCAAGGCGAAATGCAGAGGTCTTCAAACAGAAGGGTCAACACTGCAAATTTTAACTCTTTGCATAAACTTAATCCAATTGTCAATAAAAGCCTTTGACACTTTGCTTGTGATTTTACTTCAGTATACCATATTAACAATTAACATCTGACAAAAAAAGTCTAAAAACACTGAAGCAGCAAACTTTGTGAAAACCAATACTTGTGTCATTCTCAAAACTTTTGGTCATGGCTGTATGTATTTGAATAATGTCATTATAGTCCCTGTTGGTGTAATGGTCAGGCATCTGAATACTTTTATACATATAGGGGGTAATTCCAAGTTGATCACAGCAGGAATTTTTTTAGCAGATGGGCAAAACCATGTGCACTGCTGGGGAGGCAGATATAACATGTGCAGAGAGAGATAGATTTGGGTGTGGTGAGTTCAATCTACAATCTAAATTGCAGTGTAAAAATAAAGCAGCCAGCATTTACCCTGCACAGAAACAAAATAACCCACCCAAATCTAACTCTCTCTGCAAATCTTATATCTCCCCCCCCCCTGCAGTGCACATGGTTTTGCCCAACTGCTAAAAAAAAATCCTGTTGCGATCAACTTGGAATTACCTCCATAGTGTAGAGCAAAAGCAGAGCCAATTAAGGCTGGGGCTACAGGGGCGGCCATCTTGGGGCCCCCACACACTGCATTTTGAATTGCAAAAGTTTCCCTTTGGTGGCTCAGCTGTTCGGTAACAGTGGCCGCTGAGGTATTCCTGCACACTCAGAGTGACAGCAGAGCCAGGTTAGTGCGCCACCACTAGCAGGTTTGGCATTAGGGTCTCCTGTCTCACAGCTGCCGCGTCCCATCACCCTGGATGGGAAGCCCATCTGCCTCTGCCCCGCACTGTCCTCCGTCAGTACAGGCCAGCAGCTACACGGAAACCATGGTCCCCAGCCGTGGAGTTCATACCTGCTGACTGGCCAGAGGAAGAATGTAAGGAGCGGAGCAGGGGCTGCTAGAGTCGGGGGGTGGGGGGTGTTGGGTGTTGGCTGGCAGATGGTTGGTGTGGGGGGTCCCAAAACCTACATTGCCCTAGGCCCCAACCAGCCTTAATCCTGCCTTGGGCAAAAGTAAATGTCAGCATAAGGGTCTGACATTGTCCAAAAAAGGACAACAGTGAAGCTTTTTAAATATGCAAATGCTTTGTTTATGTGATTTCTAACTTTTATAAATAGGTCTTCTAAAATATTTCGGTGCATTCTTCTTCTAGTTGTTAGCCTTGTACTGTATGTAATAACTGTATTTATTTTACCATATTTGAAGATATCTTTTCTGGATAATCTCTAAATCAAAGTAAAATATGTTTCTTTCAGCTAAAATGTTGTGTTACTCTTCTGTTTTGTTTGCAGAACTGTTTTGCTTAGGGAATAATCTCACATTATCATAGGGTAAAGCAGACTTAACCTTAAATTTATGGTTCAGGAAGCTTTTACATAAACAAAACAGTTTAATGTGAATGACTTGCCACAAGTCACAGGGTCCTTGCTCTGTGAAAGAATTAATCCAAGCAGTAAACAAGAGTAAGAGATGTGGAATGAAAAACTGCAACATTCAAGAAACTTAGGAGGGTGTGAATGCATTTATAAACATAATAAGTATATACCTCTTTATTTCCCCATAGTTCCATTTGGAAAAGCTTAGGGGCTGATACACTTTAAACACACATGTCAGGGAAAAAAATGTATTCAGCTGGAAAGAAACACAATAAAAAACACACTTTGCCAAAGGAATGTCAAACAGCATTAAATACAGGAAAATAAAATGCATCCATTACTTCCTGAAAGGACGCTGAGAGAAAAATGCAGGCTTTTATCAGGATGGATCAGCTATTTGCTGGGAAGCTGCTGCTGCTGTAATTTATTTTCGGTGTACCCTGTTTTGTCTGTATGCACAAAATGGGGAAATACTATAGTTTCCATGGTTATGTACATGTTTTGTTCCGGCTGGCTATTTTTGAAGCTTGCAGAAGTTTTATCAAATGCTATCAAAATATAAAATAACTAACACAGCGCATGATCCAAATAGGGCACGAGTTCCGGGATTTTGAAGCAGAATGAACAAGAAAGAACAAAACAGTGGACGTGTTGGATGGTTAAGCTGTGACATTAATGCTTACTAAAAGCAATAAGCCATTTAATATATATTATTACCTCTATGCTCATTTTACATATATTTTTCCCTAAAACACCTTATTTGAAATATTAATTTCATCCAAATGCAAAGGTAGATTTTTGGATGGGTTTAAATAAAATACACAACAAAAATAGCTGATGTGCCTGATTTCAACTTGCCAATGGTTTGCTGGGCAGAACATTTTACCCCATTTCACCCCCTTAGGAGTTGAAGTTCGAAAAAACCCTGCTTAGTGGGTGGCTACAAATAACTGTCACAGTTTTCAGACCAACCATCTGGTCACATGTTCCAGGTCACATAGCATGTGGACAGGAAGAGTTCACCAACTGTCACACTTTCCAGAGCACAATGGTGATGCACTGTAAATGGGCAATATTTTTCTGCAAATCTTCGAACAGAGACCTTTCATTTGGTATATGAAGTGTTCTGCTCAGACAACGGCATCATATAAATATGTCACTCATAAAAGTCATCTTCCTGCTATTAATATATAGATTTTTTTCTCAAAATTACATTTTTATTGAAATGATATTACACAATACATAACATACTGTACATACTACATAGAAAATCTCCATCAAAGAATAAAATTTAAATAAAATAATAATAAATAAAACCTCAAAAATAACAAGAAAGGGTGGGAGGGAAGGAAAAAAAATCAAGACATGGATAGAGAAAAATAATCAGAAGATCAATTGCATACAGTAAAAACACATATCCATAAGGAGCAGTGGTGGATTGGGAAATAAAAGTGGACCTGGAAACATTTCTAGAAGTGGCCTCGTGTGGGCGGCACCAAATCAACTGTAGGCGGAACCAATACCAAAGTAGGTGGATTACTACTTCAAAACGAAATGTAGGCATTAACAAAAAGCAGAGCATGTCATATTAGCTGAACCTAACTCATTAAAACCTTTAGATAGTATTGTGTTGTAGCAGAAGTAGTTAAACAATTGAAACTGGTTTGACAATTAATCCTATGCGCACTCACTAAATACATTTTAAAGCAATTATAGCTAAACTCTATTACAGTGGTTCTCAAGCTTGGTCCTCAGGACCCCAAACAGCTCACGTTATCCAGGTCACCCGACATGTGCACAGGTATATTCATTACTCACTAAGGCTTGGGCCACACATTGAGTTTAAGAGGGTCCGTTCAGTGGAACCTGCTTGGAAGGAAGGAGCCTGTACATGGGCTCCTATGCGGCTGCCCACACATATACGGCGGCGCCGCATCCACCGGCTCCCATTTTCCATATTTGTGGTCTGTTGTGCAGTGATGACGGTTCAGCTCCTGCTACATTTGCTCTGCCAGAAACCGCTGTGTGCTTCCTGGTTTCTGGAACACACTGTGGAGCGCACAACGACTACTTCTGGTTTCTGCATCTGGAATTTGGGGTCTCCGTAGTCTTAATTTGCTTTTAATAAGTTCATGTACTTAATTTGCGGACCATTATTAGGCACTGCGGTACCGGTTTTGTGCTTTTTTTCTGGGGTCCTTGTGAACTTTGGTCCCTTCAACCCCCGGGCCTAAAAATAGATTATCATCTCCAAATGAAACTAAATACCTCCCCTCCCCTCACACAGATCATCTCTCTCAGAATAGACTAGCCCCCTCCCCCTCAGACAGATCATCTCTCCCTGCACAGGTCAGCACCCCCACAGATAGATCACCATATCCAGTAGTCAAAGAGGAATTTTAAAGTGGGGTATGGTAAAGTGAAAGCTGTAATTCTGTGCGCGCCAAAGGAGCACGTCCTCTAGAAAAGGGGGCATGTCCTTCACCACACCATATACACCTTATACACAGCATGCACCACAAAAGTAGGACCGCTTATACTATGTAGTACTGGTGCCCCTTTCACATTATATGACACAGTATGAGCCAAAATTCACATTATAACACACAGTCGGGCAAATGTATTAAGCCTGGAGAAGTGATATAGTAGTGATTAGTGGAACGTGATAACGCACCAGCCAATCAGCTACTATATGTAAATTTACAGTTTGGCTGGTGCATTATCACCTTGCACTTATCACTGCTTTATCACTTCTCCAAGCTTTAAGGGGGGTACTCACGGAGCAATCGCTGCTTAAAATCTAAGCAATCTAGCTGCTGCTAGATTAGCCTGCATGCAGGCCAATCTAGCGGGTCGCTCACTTCACCCGCTGGGTGAAGTGAGTGCCCCCCCCCCATTTCCCCCTGCACACTCAGCACACATCGCACTGTGCTGAGTGGTGGGAGAGATGTGTGCTGAGTGGTTCACTCAGCACACATCTCTCTCACATTGGCCAGTGAGTAGTGGCCTTATCACAGTACATCTGTCCCAGTATGAGCCGAAATTCATATTATACCACACAGTATGAGCCGAAATTTACATTATACCACACAGTATGAGCCAAAATTAACATTATACCACACAGTATGAGCCAAAATTCACATCATACCATGGGGTATGAGCCGAAATTCACATTATAGCATGTGGTATGAGCCGAAATTCACATTATACCACACAGAATGAGACAAAATTCACATTATAGCACACTGTATGAGCTGAAATTCACATTATAGCACACGGCATTGCTGAAATTCTCATTATAGCAAACAGAATGAGCTGAAATTCACATTATGCCACATGGAATGAGACAAAATTCAGGGAGAATGAAGCAGGGGCATAGGGACAGGGAGAGTGACAGAGGGATAGGGAAAGTCACAGCATGGACATAATGACTGGGAGAGTGACAGAGGGACAGGGAAAGTCACAGCAGGGACATAGGGACAGGTAGAGTGACAGCAGGGACATAGGGAGAGGGAGAGTGACAGAGGGACAGTGAAAGTGACAGTAGGGACATAGGGACAGGGAGAGTGACAGAGAGAGGAACAGCAAGGGCATACAGTAGGGACTAAAGAGAGAGAAAGGCAGCAGGGTAAGATTACCTATTTAGCAGTGGCGGTGCTGAGGAGGCTGTGGTCTGCGGTGCGGTGGATAAGGAGGCTGCGGTCGGTGCGTGGTGGAGGAGGCAATGGGCCTCTGAGATGGTGCGGAGAAGGAGGTTATGGGAGTTGGCGGAGATGCAGAGTAGGACTGAGGGTGGTGGCGGCGTGGTAGAGGAGGCTGAGAGTGGCAGAAGTGCAGCAGAGGAGGAGACAGAGGGCGGTGACCTTTGGTGCGGCACAGCGGTTCCTATGACCACAGAGCTACTATTTCGAAGCTGCCCAGACCAGCAGCCAATCAGCAGCGGCCTGCTAACTCCATGTATTGTCCCTTTATATATTTGTAAATATTAATAATGATAAAGCGTAATTGGCTCCCAACAAATATTTACCCTAGCATGAAAGTGTGTGCCAGCATATACAATACAGTAGGGCACATTAGCCCCCTGACTCATGAACAAAAGAAAATCATGCTTGCAAATGCACTTTGGTGCATGCTTTGTGTTCAGTCAGAAACCTTTCTGGAAAAAGAGGTGATTAAAATATTTTTCTCATATAATACTTTCTAAAGTTTGGGTATGATATGTTGATAGTCAAATGTCTATAGGAGAATGTTGACAAGGCCATAATGTCAATATTGACCGTGTCAGCATTCATCAAGTAGACATTGATAAAATGTTAGAATGTCAACACATATCATGTCTGGTGACCCTGGTGGCCCAGCAGTGACTTACCTGCTACCGACAGCTGCAGCAGCTCCCGTGGCATCTTCCAGGTCATGTGACTGTGACTTTTGGGTCAGACCTCCGATCCTCTTTCATTCAGAAAAATATTTCTCCACTATATCTAACACTAATCCCTATCCCTACCCTTAAACCTTTATCTAGTGCCTAACCCTAATCCCCCCCCGCCACTGCAGCCTAACCATCATTGTTGACCTTTCATCACTTGTGTATACACCATTATGATGAGCATAATACTATTCATCTGTTGCTGTGTTAATAAAGTCCCACTAGCAGTAATCAATGATATTTCAACCTTTATATGTTTGATATTGTTCTTTAGCAGTAACAGAAGACATGGGATTGTTTTTCCCTAGGACACAAGCATAATTTGCTTTTGCAAAATACACCAGATTAAATCTTTCTCTATAACAAGCACTGTGTATGATGTAGAACATTCCCACTCAATGACTAAAATAGCTTTGTGGCAGCTAAAGAGGTTGTCTTGGTCAAAAATTGCACTCAATAAACTGGAACTATCTCTTGGTTGATCATTTAATAGGGCCATATAAAAAAACATAGTATGCTGGCTATTAAAATGGAACACTACGTAAAGTCATACCAGCGATTAGCCAACATACTGTATATCTAAGCCCATGTGAACATTTTAATCATACTTGGTGAAGACTTGAAAATACAAATAGAGATGTTTCATGCACAAGTAAAAGGGAAATAAAAGATGTTATGTTGACAGCTGCTTCATCTGTTTCTCCTGACATTAAGCTGACAAAGTCTTGATCACAAGGCTTTGTGATCAAGTTCCTCCAGTACATTCCAGGCCTTAATGACTAGATACTATTTTGTTAACATAGAAAAAAAGTGTTACTATATAAGTGGTTTAAAAAATAGATAAAAACGTGAAATAATGTATCTCTGCTTTGAGCTTCTCAATAATGGAGCAAGTAATGGGTAACAATGTGAATGCAAAATTAAACTAACTCATTTCACTATACCCTTATGATGGTTTATTGATTCAATGTATTTGTTCATTCCTTTAACTTATTTTTAGGGAGGTAACATCTTGAAAGGGGTGTGGTATGATTGGTCGACAGAAGAATGTTTACAGCATGTTGGCATGCTCAGCATGTTGACAGTGATAATGTCATCGTTCATTATGTTTACCCAAATGATATGTTAACATGATGAACTGTCAACAAACCATCCCTGGTGGTCTAGTGGCTTCTTACCATCATTTGGCAGCAGTTGTAGCTGCAGTGTCTTCTTCCAGGTCCCAGCGGTCATGTGACAGTCACTTCCAGTGCAGACCTCCGATGCGGCAGTGTTCTGGTGAGTATTTCTACCCTAGCCTTAATCTTACCCCTAAACCTCCCTCTGTAGCGTAATTCTGACCCTCCAGCACGCAGCCTAACCCTAAATGTTGTCATCCTGAAATTGTTGATAATCTAACATTGTGGTGTCAACCTTTAAATGTTGACATGGATACTGTCAACCATTCGAATGGATACACTTCAAAGTTCTACTAAATTCACTGAGCACCTACTCTTATGTCCTTCTTCCTTAGCCTCTCTCCTTTTAGAGTTGCTATGGTCACAGCACTATCCTGTAACAATGTGCAGGAATCTGATGATTTCACCTTAAGTTCAACCACTACTGTATACCAATTACATACCTGTTTCATTGCCCAACATTGGACATTTGTGTTAACTGTGTCCATGCAGTGCATGCCTTCTAAATTCTATGTTTGGCTCCGTCGTGTTAGTGACCTCTGCAACCATTGTAGATCTCATTTTTAGGCCAATTTTCATTTTCATTTTAATGCACACAATGAATGATATCAGAGAAGAGTAACCTTTTTCTATAACCCATATAATAACATTTATCACGTGGGATTTCAACAATGTATAGGAGAATTTTAAGAAAAGTGTAGGTAGAGTTTCTAATATAACTGACAGAACATAGGAGGACATGTACCAAGCAGTGATAAAAGTGGTGAAGTGAGCCAGTGTAGAAGTTACCCATGGCAACCAATCAGCTGCTCTGTATACTTTTATAGTATGCAAATTAGAAATGTTACATCAATGCTGACTGTTTGCCATGGACAGGGCTGCCATCAGAAATTGTGAGGCCCAGGACTGACAAAATAGACTGCCCCCCACCCCCCCCACTAAAAACCCTCTCCAAAACTATAAAAAGAAAAAAAAAGAAAAAAAAGAAATATATATTTAAAAAAAAAAAAACTAAAAATAAATCCTGTGCACTTATGGAGCAACACTTTATTAATGCCCCTTGCACCATATTAATGCCCCTTGCACCATATTAATGCCCCCAATAGCGGTGCTGCTTACACATAAACTGCCCCCAGTAGTAGTGGTGCTTAAACACAAACTGTCCCCTGTAGCAATGCTGCTTATACATGCCTCCAATAGTAGTGCCGCTTACACATAATGACACACACACACACACACACACACACACACACACACACACACACACACACATATATACACACATACATACATACACACACACACACACACACATACCAATACGTACACAAACACATAGATGCACACACCCGCACACACACACACACACACACACACACACACACACACACACACACCATTCTGGTAGCTCCGCCCATTTTCATGCCTGAGTTCTGACACTAAGCCTAATTCAGACCTGGTCACACGCAGGCTATTTTTTGCACTGCTGCAACCAGGTAATGGTCGCCCACAGGTGTGGGGGTTAGGGCTTTGCAGGGATGCAAATGCTTGTGCTGAGATCTGCACAAACAAAAGTTTGTGCAGTCTCTGCACAGCTCAGGACTTACTCACCCACTGCGATGATTCGGGATGTTGATGACGTCAGTAACCCTCCCAGAAAACGGCCTGGCATGCCTGTATTTTTCTGGACACTCCTAGAAAACGGTGAGTTGCAGCCCACAAACGCCTTCTGCCTGTCAATCTTCTTGCGATCGCCGGTGCAATCACTTTCTTCGCTTGTTTCGTCGCTGCCTGGTGCCAGTCGGTGCCAACCAGCGACGCACCTGCGCATTGCGACCCGTGCACATGCTCAATACAGACCCGATTGCACGGCTGCACAAAACTGCAGTGTGTGAATGGGTCTGAATGAGGCCCACTGTCACAGGAGAGGGGAGAGGACACTGCAAACTTCAATTGAAAATGTCCCTCCCAAAATGGCTGCCACCTCAGAGGAGACAGTTATTAAAGATACTAGGGGAGCCTCCTCTAGTATCTTTAATAAATGTCTCCCTGAGGCGGTGGCCAGTTTGGGAGGGATGCTTACAATTGATGCTTGCAGCGTCCTCTCCCCTCTCCTGTGACAGTCAGATCTCGGGTACGAAAATGGGGCGGAACAAAATGGCGGGCAGACGGCGGCATGAGCGGCCTGGGCCCTCTCCTCTCTGTGAGAGAGGCCTGTCATGGGACTACTGTGCCCGCAGCACCCCTCTGATGGTGGGCCTGGCCATGGGCAACTTCTCCACTGGTTCACGTCTCCACTTTTATCACTGCTTAGTACATGTCCCCCATAGTCTGTAACTTTGTATTCTACCCATGGACTCCTCTAATGTCCTGTTATCATGTTCATCTATTACTGAGCACATAGAGAAAAATGGGACTGCACCATATAATTTCATCAATGATAGTCTACATCCTTGAAATTACCAGCATCTTGCTGGAAACTTTACTGAACATGCTATGGTACAAAAGTTTGGGAATCGATTAGTTCTTCTCACAAGATCTTTTTATTCTATAGTTAATAATGTACGGTACTGTACTGTGCCCTTCCTGTGTAAACAGGGTGAAGACAATTCTATTAACTTATACATTTAAATCCTGTGCAAAGAACATATTGTTTGCATTTTATTTCAAACACATAAACCGCCTTTCTTACAATTTTTCATGTTTTAGCGTCATAAAGAAATACAGGGATATTTATCAAAGCCTGGCAAGAGATAAAGGGGGTCATTCCAACCCGGTCGCTCGCTGCAGTTTGTTGGAACTGCGCATGCGCCAGCGCTGCAGTGCACCGGTGCATGGCAGCCGTCGGTGGCTAGCGATCGCCTCTGAGGCAGAGGCGGTCGCTTGGCGGGAGGGGGCTGGACGGCGGCGTTAAGCCGCCATTTAGGGGGCGGGGTCCGGCCAATGCAGGCGTGGCCGGACCTTTGGGGTGGCGGCCCGCGGCAGCTGTGTGACATCTCACACAGCTGCTGCGGGCAGCGGCAGCAATGAACAACTCCCGGCCAGCCGCAGGAGCTGCGCTGGCCGGGAGTTACTCCAGAAATACAAAAGTATCGTCGCTGTGCGATGCTTTTGTATTTGTGCGGGGGGCCGGCACTAATATGCGGGGTGGACTAGCCCTGTGCTGGGCATCCCCCCCGCGTGTCAGGGAAAATTATCGTAGCTGTGATAAATTTTGCACAGCTACGATCAACTCGGAATGACCCCCAAAGTGTAGAGAGATAAAAGTACCAACCAGCTAGTGTCTGTCATTCTCAGTGCTGAAAGTTGGGTGGTACAGGGTGGTACGGAGTACCATTAAGAAATGCCCACCGCCGGCGCCACAGGCTCTCTGTCCGCAATGAGCACGCAACCCGTGGCAACAAGCAAGAAACCCCTGACAATGAACATGTAACACCTGGCAATGAGCAAGAAACCCCTGGCATCGAGCATGTAGGGCGGTAATTCCTACTAGAGGAATTATGTGTGTAAGCAGCACTACAGGGGGCATTATGTGTGTAAGTGACACTAGTGGGGCATTATGCATGTAAGCAGCACTGCAGGGGGCATTGTGTGTGTGTAAGTGGCACTACAGGGGGGCATTATGTATGTAATCAGCACTGCAGGGAGCATTATGCGTGTAAGCGGCACTAAAGGGGGCATTATGCATGTAAGCGGCACTAAAATGCCATGGGCGGCGCAAAATTTATAATTTCGCCACTGCATGTATAGCGTTACCCAGAAGTGCTGGGAGCACTGGTGCCACCAGGAGAAGATGCAGAAAGCTGCATCTTTTGCCATGAAGCCCCTGGCAGCAAGTAAATTGGAGCCTTACTGTGGGGCATAATTTGTAAGGGGCATTTTTGTGTGTGGAACATAAAATGATGTCAGTGGCATAACTGTGTGGTATAATATGTAATAGGCATTATGGTGTGTGGTATAATATGTAATAGGCATTACAGTGTGGCATCATGTGTAATGGGCATTATGCTGTCTGGCATTATGCATAGGCAAACGCAGGGGGAGTTTCCGGTTGCCCAGAAACCCCCTCCTCTTGGCAAGTGGCTCAAATTATGGCAATAGCAATGGTATATACAGGTTGAGTATCCCATATCCAAATATTCCGAAATACGGAATTTTTTGAGTGAGATAGTGAAATCTTTGTTTTCTGATGGCTCAATGTACACAAACTTTGTTTAATACACAAAGTTGTTAAAAATATTGTATTAAATGACCTGCAGGCTGTGTGTATAAGGTATATATGAAACATAAATGAATTGTGTGAATGTACACACACTTTGTTTAATGCACAAATTTATAAAAAATATTGGCTAAAATTACCTTCAGGCTGTGTGTATAAGGTGTATATGTAACATAAATGCATTCTGTGCTTAGACTTGGGTCCCATCACCATGATATCTCATTATGGTATGCAATTATTCCAAAATACGGAAAAATCCCATATCCAAAATACCTCTGGTCCCAAGCATTTTGGATAAGGGAGACTCAACCTGTAATATGATTACTAGAGCTGCCGCCACATCATGCCGTTTAAGGGACAGAGAGGAGCTGCAGCACATGCCCAGTGGTAGCAACTTCTTCTACCAAGTTTGCTGCATGCGAGTCCTGAATCAGTGCACTGGACCAGAGAGTAGCTACCAGGAAGAAGAGACAGGGGCCTTAGCATGTGGCTAATTTAGCTTATTTATATTATTTAAATATGTTTGATACAGCCTATACTATAGGGTTAAATATTAATACTGTATTCCATGGTCCATAGAGTGGGAGACTGTGGATTGCATTTGGAAACCCCCCTCTCGAAATCCTGCGTTTGCCACTGTTATGTGTAATAAGCATTACAGTGTTTGGCATAATGTGTAATGGGCATTACGGTGTGTGGCATATTGTGGCCATGCCCCTATTGTCATGTAGCCACTCCCCTAGTTTTGTGTGATCACGCCCTCTCATGAAACCTGACCACACCCATTTTTACTATCAGTACCACTAAGAAAAAAATTCTACTTGCACCACTGATCATTCTACAGGCTGTGTTTTAAAACTGACAGTTAGGAACTGTTTGTTTTGTACTTTCTCTCCCAGCTATTAATAAAGTTCCCCTATAGTAACTAATCAGTTCATCTAAGTTGTTGTTACTAGTAAAGTCAATGCTGAGACTTTTTTTTCTTCTTTTTCTGTACATTTAACTGTACCGACGACTTAATTCCTTGCACTGCTTCTCCTAGGCGTCCATTGTATATTCTTATGTATTCAGAAATCAAACCATATCTCAGTACCATACATTAATAACTATTTGAAAAGATGATTTATTCTCAATTCTACTTCTCCTGCTCCAGCCATTTTCTTAGTTGAAAAAAAATGCCATTCATCAAAAGTCTGTAATGACAACATGAGTCTAAAAAAAATGACAATGAAAAACATAGGACAATTTTTTTTACTGATCTCTGAAACTTCCATTCATATTTGGGGAGCTACAATCTTCTTTATACTAGATTTGTGCTGTGCAGAAAATGTCACATGATCCTCTGTACTCTTTGTGGATTCCAGTATTCACACCTGTGGTCTCCAATTGCCGCTATTCACCTATCTCCAGTGTCCTCTGCTGTCACTATTACCTTAATGCCTGCATTTTCAGCTGAGGCTGTGAACACTGACAGCCACTGCTCGTGCTTGTTCCTGTCCTTACTTCCAGTCTCTGGTCCCCGCATAACTTAGCAGAGTCTGGGTTTACCACCTGCTCTGGACTGTGTTCACTCAGCCCTCATCATCAGGTCTGGGTCAGAGTAAGTTCCAGGCTGCTGGTTGTTGCAGTTCTCAGCTCTAAGTTAATTATGCTGCTTTCACATCGCAAATGCCGGATCCTACCCGGTAAGAGAAACGTGTACTTACCGGGTGGGATCCGGCATTTGCGCTCCGTTGCAGGCTTTCCGACCCGGCAATATACCGGGTCGGTTGCCATAGCAGCGGAGGGCGCAGCAGCAGCAGGGACGGGGGTGGAGGCGGCGCCGGGAGATGAGCTCATCTCCTGCACCGCCTCTGCCTATACTGTGAATGGGAGCCGTGTCGCATCGGAACGGCTCCCATTCACACTGCGCCGGACCCGGTAATCAACCCGGTAATAACCCTTCTTTTTTACCGGGTTGAATTACCGGGTCAGACGACCCGCTAATTCACCAAAGGACCTTTCACATCGCACATGGACCCGTTTCGACACGGCAATATGCCGTGTCGATACCGGGTTTTCAGTGCGATGTGAAAGGGGTATCAGTCTCTTGTACAGTACCTAGCCTGAGTTCTGAGTACCGACTCCAGTTCCAGTAATGTATTATATTGAGTTCCTTAGGGAAGCCTCCTGAGTTCTTATAGCGAGTTCCTGAACTTTCAGCCTATATTAGGTTAATGGGTTGAGTTCTCACAAATTATTCCAGGTTGAAATCCAGTGACGTATCCTAGCACAAGGTCAAATGCCCAAAGAGAGGGGAAAGTAAAGATAAATCAGTTACTAATGCGGTGCACACAACCCAATATACATATCATTTTAAAATAAATTCTTTATTGTGAATTCATTAAAACCCCTGTAATATTCTCAATTATAGGCAAAGTGCCACGATAGAAGTTCATTTATTTTATATATAATTAAATTGATATACCGGACTTATATTGTCCTTTATTCAGAGTCAAGCGAAGTATTAAAAAATAGTAAGGAAAGTGAATAAGAATGAAAATAAAGTGAATAAAGATTAAAAACAAGGCTAGTGTGTCATATTCATTGTGTGCTATTGATATTAAATAGTCCTATTATGTACGGACCGTTTTGCTCTCTCTATGATATGCTAAAGCTGAATATTCGCTAAGAGTGATCTATGGGTAATCAAATCAGAATAAGACTTTAAATACTATGCCCACATTGTTCTAATGCTTAAAGTAAACACATGTGTTTTGCTGCTATGAATTAATCACATATGATGTAAGCAAAAGAAACACTAGACATGTGTCAACTAGAATTCTTATATCCGGTCACTCGCAATTACAATAAATATAGACTGTCAACTCTTGCTTATAATGCTGGTCACACAGTCTCATATTAATAATGACTTTGTAAGAGACTGCCCGTTCCCTGTATTATATAGATATGACTGCCGTAGCTATCATGCTATGGCAGATATAGGAGTTATAATATCACAATGTGACTGCGGGCGGCTCACGCCGTCTGACCGTTAATATAATAAGATAATTCTAGTGTAATAACAAGTATGGTATAGCCAGGAGTACCATGTTATATAACCATATATCAAAATGTTATTTTAATGGTCATAGCCACCGTAACTAAAACACCCTGCCGTAGCAGATCCTAATGACAGGGTATCTCCGTGTACTCCGCAGCTCTGCGAGATACAGATACTATTAATTTGCTGGGTTGCTGAGGCCGTAATAGCACATTTACAGTACTGTGACAAATACTTGTATCACTATGTCATAATAGAGCCTGCAGTTACGCGGGATAAATATTAGTATTCAATTATTATGGCCACTGTGGTATAATTCAAAGTGCCATGATAAATATATATTCTCAGATACCAGTGTATAATCTACGGCTGTACACGGCACCTCTGTGATAGGGTTATCAAATTATTGCAGCCACTGCCGCATAACCCACAGTGCCGTCACTGATATCTAACTTCAAATATCACTGTGTACTCTGTAGCTAAACGGGCCATTAAGCCGCTCGTATGGTACGGTGCTATATACTGGCTATACCTGTCTGCATAGTAAGTCCTATATCATACGGTACATTACATAAATTGGTTGGACATTAACATTTGTATTTTGCACATAAGACACACTAGCTATTAGCCAATGCACATTTCGCTTATAGGCTTCCTCAGGGCACTATAGTAAACGGTGCCCGCCAGACATGACATACTTATAGGGGGCCGTAGACGTGAATGAACCAATTGTTATCGAGACAATTGTTTTAAAAAAAAAAAGGAAAACCGTTACTTCAAATTAGCCACCTAGGCTCCTGCTTGTAGTGATCGTAAATTGATACACCTGCTGTCTGTCAATCAGAGTGATAAGACTGTAGTATGGATCCTATACTTATCCTACGTTAAATAGGATTGTCCTCCCTTCCAGAGCGAGAAGACATAGCGATCGAGTTATTTACATCGATCCTATAATTTTAAAGTTATATGTATCCATTACTTTTAATGCTAACCAAAAACTATATGATATGCATACTTAAATGAATTAACTTACTCATGTGTCACGATGTAATAATCTTAAGTATCGATATGTACCTCTGTATATATAATAACCAACCCATTTATTTTTAGGAACATATGTGCTACCATATATATATGTATTATGAGGCTGTTTTTTATACAGAGATTAAATAAGCCCTTAACCCCTAAATCGGGCGCTCTTAATACTTTGCATACAAATTAGTGAATAGTGGATCAGATTATAATATGGACCCTTCAGTGATACAGTCCATATCCTATATATAACTTCTACGATATAGGATCTCACAACACCCATGTATCAGTGATTCTGATTTGATTACCCATAGATCACTCTTAGCGAATATTCAGCTTTAGCATATTATAGAGAGAGCAAAACGGTCCGTACATAATAGGACTATTTAATATCAATAGCACACAATGAATATGACACACTAGCCTTGTTTTTAATCTTTATTCACTTTATTTTCATTCTTATTCACTTTCCTTACTATTTTTTAATACTTCACTTGACTCTGAATAAAGGACAATATAAGTCCGGTATATCAATTTAATTATATATAAAATAAATAAACTTCTATCGTTGCACTTTGCCTACATTTGAGAATATTACAGGGGTTTTAATGAATTCACAATAAAGAATTTATTTTAAAATTATATGTATATTGGGTTGTGTGCACCGCATTAGTAACTGATTTCTCTTTTCTTTCCCCTCTCTTTGGGGATTTGACCCTATACTTCAACCCAAATCAGTTGGTAGCACCTTTAATGACCTTGATATTTCTTTATGATTCATCCACTCATTGGTTAGAGTGGTATTCACTATTGAAAAGGTATCCCAATATTATAACATTTGGATTACTCATATCTTGGTGCGGGTTACCCTCCAACTTGGATTAGAGCTGTACTCTCTCCATTGTTGGGAAATTTGCGTATCCTAGCACAAATCCAGTCAGCGGTTTCCTTCCTATGCTACTAGTGTTTCTTAGCTAGTACCTACTCTATGAGCAAGAATTACTTAAAGACTCCACATTTTACCTTTGCTATATGTAAACCCAAGGGTCCCAAGATGGATCTACAGAATACTCAGTCTATGACAGTATCATACTGACAAAGATGTTCCTAACACATGTGTGGGTCCATATGGCAGCAAGCTAACATTGCAATTACCATCTTGTCCTCAGCAGAAGCATTGTGTGTTATGCAGCTCTCTACCTCCCATGCTGCATTTCTATGGAATTTATTTGATTTTCAACTGATTTCAGTCATCTGTATGGTAGTTTTTCTGAAGTTAAGACATTTCACAAGGATATACTCTCTGGGGGTAATTCCAAGTTGATCGCAGCAGGAATTTTTTTAGCAGTTGGGCAAAACCATGTGCACTGCAGGGGGGCCAGATATAACATTTGCAGAGAGAGTTAGATTTGGGTGGGATATTTTGTTTCTATGCAGGGTAAATACTGGCTGCTTTATTATTACACTGCAATTTAGATTGCAGATTGAACACACCACACCCAAATCTATCTCTCTGCACATGTTATATCTGCCTCCCCTGCAGTGCACATGGGCCCTCATTCCGAGTTGTTCGCTCGGTAAAAATCTTCGCATCGCAGCGATTTTCCGCTTAATGCGCATGCGCAATGTCCGCACTGCGACAAGTAAATTTGCTATGCACTTAGGAATTTTACTCACGGCATTTTCATCGTTCTGGCGATCGTAATGTGATTGACAGGAAATGGGTGTTACTGGGCGGAAACAGGCCGTTTTATGGGCGTGTGGGAAAAAACGCTACCGTTTCCGGAAAAAACGCAGGAGTGGCCGGAGGAACGGAGGAGTGTCTGGGCGAACGCTGGGTGTGTTTGTGACGTCAAACCAGGAACGACAAGCACTGAACTGATCGCAGATGCCGAGTAAGTCTGGAGCTACTCAGAAACTGCTATGAGGTGTGTAATCGCAATATTGCGAATACATCGGTCGCAATTTTAAGATGCTAAGATTCACTCCCAGTAGGCGGCGGCTTAGCATGAGCAATTCTGCTAAAATCCGCTTGCGAGCGAACAACTCGGAATGACCTCCCTGGTTTTGCCCAATTGCTAACAAATTTGAAGCTGCGATCAACTCAGAATTACCCCCTCTGCACAGTATCTTGCTCAGGTCTTAGTAAGACAAAGTCTCTGCTACCATGCAGTTCCACACTGTGTATCACATCTCTAGTTATTGGCTATTCTATCCAAAGTAACCTATGTAGCATGCCCAAGATTACTTCCTCAGCAGGTCATTTTTAGTGGTACTGAAGATTCCATGAGTATTTTACTGTATGTATATTGTATCTCGCCTACAATGTCTCCCCAAAATATAGTCATCTTTTTTGTATATTATATATGTATATAATATATTTTGTATATTGGTACTTCCCCATGTGCAGCTTCATCTATTGCTGATCTCCTCCCATTGTATTCATGTAGTGTGCCAAAATGTCTGCCTTACCAGGTAGTTTTGTGTGTGGGATGAGAAATCCGTGGAACTGATGGCACAGTAGTCTGTATCTTGTATTTTAGTGTCATATTTTCTATTAGCTGACTATTTTGAGTGTACCCAACATGGGGCCTACTTCAGAACTGATTGCTGTTGTGTGAAGTTGCACATCGGGTGAGTAACAGTTTTATTAGCAATTTTGCAGCGGGCTGCGATCAGATAGCCGCCGCCCATAGGGAGTGAAAACACGCCCCGTACCAGTGTGCGAATGCATGCATATGCTGTGCAAAAACTTCGCTAGACAGTGGACATCTGCAAATCCAATGATTTTTCCATTCTGTGCAGTCTGCCCAGGACTTACTTCTAAAGTGCGATACAAACAGGTTGTTCAGACCGGAACTGACGTCACCCACCCACCCTGAAATCTCTTGGGCATGCCTGCATTTTTCCAGACACTCCCAGAAAATGGCCAGTTACCACCCCCAAACAGGTGTAGTATGGTATGCCGGCGGCTGGGATCCTGGTGGCCAGCTTCCCGGTGCCGGGATCCCAACTGCCAGCATACCGACAGCTGGGCGAGCGAGCGCAAATGAGCCCCTTGCGGGCTCGCTGCGCTCACCACGCTGCAGGCATGGCAGTGCGCTATGCACGCCGTGCTATTTATTCTCCCTCCAAGAGGGTCATGGACCCCCAAGAGGTAGAAAAGTTGTCAGTATGCCGAGTGTTGGGATTCCGGCGCTGGTATACTGTGTGCTGGGATCCCAACAGCCGGCAAACTGAATACTAGAGATGTGCACCGGAAAATTTTTTGGTTTTGTGTTTTGGTTTTGGATTCGGTTCCGTAGCCATGTTTTGGATACGGACGCGTTTTGGCAAAACCTCCCTTAAATTTTTTTGTTGGATTCGGGTATTTTTTTTCAAAAAACCCTCAAAAACAGCTTAAATCATTGAATTTGTGGGTAATTTTGATCCTATAGTATTATTAACTTCAATAACCATGATTTACACCCATTTCCAGTCTATTCTGAACACCTCACACCTCACAATATTATTTTTAGTCCTAAAATTTGCACCGAGGTCGCTGGATGACTAAGCTAAGCGACCCAAGTGGCCGGCACAAACACCTGGCCCATCTAGGAGTGGCACTGCAGTGTCAGACAGGATGGCACTTAAAAAAATTGGCCCCAAACACCACATGATGCAAAGAAAAGAGAAAAAGAGGTGCACTGTGGTCGCTGGATGGCTTAGCTAAGCGACACAAACACCTCAATATCACAGGAATTATTCGTTCTAATCAATGGTATTATTGGTCATCAAATGGCAGTACCACTGGACATATACAGAAGTGTCAGACAGGATGGCTCTTAAAAAAATAGTCCCCAAACAGCACATGATGCAAAGAAAAGAGAAAAAGAGGTGCACTGGATGGCTAAGCTAAGCGACACAAACACCTCAATATCACAGGAATTATTTGTTCTAATCAATGGTATTATTGGTCCAAATCACTGGAAGAAAATGACAAAATCACAGGAATTATTTGTTCTAATCAATGGTCCAAATCACTGGAAGAAAATGACAAAATCACAGGAATTACTCGTTCTAATCAATGGTATTATTGGACCAAATCACTGGAAGAAAATGACAACATCACAGGAATTATTCGTTCTAATCAATGGTATTATTGGTTCAAATCACTGGAAGAAAATGACAAAATCACTGGAATTATTTGGCAAGATTACTGTAATTAATAATTATAAATCACTGATATTAATTGGTAAAATCTCGCTATCACCTGCCTGGTGAAGTGGAATCTAGATGGGATTTTGGCCCTCATTCCGAGTTGTTCGCTCGCTAGCTACTTTTAGCAGAAATGCAAACACAAAGCCGCCGCCCTCTGGGAATGTATCTTAGCATAGCAGAATTGCTAACGAAAGATTAGCAATTGCTAATGAAAGATTAGCAATTCTGCTATTGGGGGTCATTCCGAGTTGTTCGCTCATTGCCGATTTTCGCAATGGAGCGATTAAGGCAAAAATGCGCATGCGCATGGTACGCAGTGCGCAAGCGCTAAGTATTTTAGCACAAAACTTAGTAGATTTACTCACGTCCGAACGAAGAATTTTCATCGTTGAAGTGATCGGAGTGTGTGACAGGAAGTGGGTGTTTCTGGGAGGAAACTGGCCGTTTTCAGGGAGTGTGCGGAAAAACGCAGGCGTGCCAGGATAAAACATGGGAGTGTCTGGAGAAACGGGGGAGTGGCTGGCCGAACGCAGGGCGTGTTTGTGACGTCAAACCAGGAACGAAACGGCCTGAGCTGATCGCAGTGTAGGAGTAAGTCTCAAGCTACTCAGAAACTGCTAAGAATTTTCTATTTGCAATTCTGCTAATCTTTCGTTCGCAATTCTGCTAAGCTAAAATACACTCCCAGAGGGCGGCGGCCTAGCGTGTGCAATGCTGCTAAAATCTGCTAGCGAGCGAACAACTCGGAATGACCCCCATTATTAGCAGAATTGCTAACGAAAGCAATTTCCTTGCAGTTTCTGAGTAGCTCAAGACCTACTCCTAGATTGCGATCACCTCAGTCCGTTTAGTTCCTGGTTTGACGTCACAAACACGCCCAGCGTCCGACCAGCCACTCCTCCGTTTCTCCAGCCACTCCTGCGTTTTTACCTGGCACGCCTGCGTTTTTTAGCACACTCCCTGAAAACGTCCAGTTTCCACCCAGATACACCCACTTCCTGTCAATCAGCAGAGCGAGTGAAAAGCTTAGTTCGCCTGTGAGTAAAATAGCATAGTTTTGTGTAAATTTGCTTAGCGCGTGCGCCCTGCTGTGCATACGAATGCGCAGAACTGCCGGATTTTAGCCTATTAGCAATTCTGCTAAAATTAGCAGCGAGCGAACAACTCGGAATGAGGGCCTTTGTACCGGGGACACAATAACTTCATCAATTGTCTAAATTCCAATGCACTAATGGCAGAAAACGGGCGCATGTCTAACAGCGCACTGATTATACTGAGAACTGATTATACTGATCACTGATGATACTACGGAGAACTGGCACTGAGCAGCGAGAACTGCACTGGACTATTGTACTGTAGTATACTGGTCCCCACAATGCAGCAAAGATATTGAGCACTGATCCGGAGAATAGAACTGAGTCTGACACGGAGCTGCAAGATACAGCAATGGCCTACTGTACTGTACTACTATATACTGGTGGTCACCACAATGCTGCACTGTACTACTACAGTATTATTTATTTATTTATTTATTTATTATTTATTAACAGTTTCTTATATAGCGTAGCATATTCCGTTGCGCTTTACAATTAGAACAACAGTAATAGAACAAAACTGGGTAAAAACAGACAGACATAGAGGTAGGAAGGAACAGTATATACTGCTCACAACAATGCAGCACAGATATGGATACTTGCAGTGACACAGCTGCAAGATACAGCAATGGTCTACTGTACTGTACAACTATATACTGTTGGTCACCAAAATGCTGCACTATACTACTATATATACTGCTCACAACAATGCAGCACAGATATGGATACTTGAAGTGACACGGAGCTGCAAGATACAGCAATGGACTACTGTACTGTACTACTATACTGGTGGTCACCAAAATGCTGCACTGTACTACTATAGTATATACTGGTCACACAACAATGCAGCAGATATTGAGCACTGATGATCAGGATACTGTCTAGAACTGAGTCTGACACAGAGCTGCAAGATACAGCAATGGCCTACTGTACTGTACTACTATAATTATATACTGGTGGTCCCCACAATGCAGCACACTGAGCACAGATATTTGCAGCACACTGAGCACAGATATGGAGCTCTTAAGGCAGAGAACGTAGATATTTGCAGCACACTGAGCACAGATATTTGCAGCACACTGAGCACAGATACGGAGCTTTTCAGAGAGAGAATGTAGCCACGTCCTCTCCGCTCAATCTCCTGGTCCCCAGCGCAGCGTGAGAGGTCATGCTGCCCTGTCAGCTGCTGGTTGGAGCCGCCAGCAGCGTTCTCAGGATGTTCCCCTCCCGCCCGCCCCCGGTTTATGGTGAGTTATATGTGCGGGGCAGGGTGAGGCGAGGGGGCAGCCACCTAGGTAAAAGCCAATCCCGGGTATCCCAGGAATCCCGGGATTGCCCATTTTTCAATCCCGATACCCGGGATTGAAAAAAATGGCCGGGGATTGGCTTCCCTAATCGGAGCTATTCAATTGTTGCTCCAATCAGATGCCTAATAGCCACGACAGTCCCATTTCAGCTCACAGCCCCGGAGGCAACAAGCTGAAACATGTGAGAAATCAGCTGTTTGGGCGACCAAACAGGACTTTTCCCCCATCGCGCCCATTAGTTTAGACTGGTTTTGCCTGTTTATGCGACTAATACCTGTCTACCTGGGTGCAAAAAGCATGATAATTAAAGGGCGCAGAAAACAATTGAATGGCAACAATGGGCATTCTTTAATTATCGCGTTTGGACAAACAATTGAATAGCCCCCTATGTCTGCTTTTTGAACTTATTCATACTGTTGCTTTATACACTGTGTTTAGATGATTTGTAGTATGTTTATTTTTGAAGTATTATTAAAATTTATATAAAATGTATATTGTACCTATCTATATGATGTTATTATTAGATTTTTTATTTATTTGTACTATATTTTTTCTCATTAAATATTAATTTAATATTTAACGTATCTTGACAATATTCAGTCTTTCTACCATGTCAGTTTGATTTTGTTTTTACTTATATGAGCACAGTTCCTTAGTATTTATCAGTAGAGTTCAAATATTAGCATAGAAGCTACATCATACACACAGAAGGAAATATTTTGTAGAAGAAAATGTCAGACGATGCGCGTAAATGTAGTTTTAAGCTTTTTAATCTTTTGGGTTATTGTTCTAAAAATTCATGAATTTGAGATATCTACTTCTAAAGCTCCCACTGTGAGCACTTATTAGTTTAGGGACTTTGAATTCACATGACGAACCCAGGGAGTGCAGCAAAATGCATCGAGTAGGCAGTTACAGATGTCAGGGAATTTCACATGGCTGTTGGGCAAACTTTCAAAGATGACTATCTGAGGTTGGAAGTTTTGATCAATGAGGCACCCAAACTTTGCTCAGTTAATATAAGCAACACTATACTTCCTGTACTACACACCATATGAAGAAATCTAATCCTTTTGATGTTTTTTATCTAGATGCATAACAAAGCTGAACGTTATAAAAAGTTAATCAGTGTTAAATATTTCTAATGTCAAAACTGATGCTATCGTGGCAAAAATAGGACAACTGGGGATCCTGTTAGTATTGCCCCTGGCTAACTGTTTACATGCTCTGATAAGCAAACCAATTGCAATAGCAATTAAATAATTGTTTGTACAATTTGCAACTCATCTAGCCAAATACTGATTTTTCTTTTCTTTAATAAAAGTTAAATATGTTTTTATTTAAAGAAAACATATAAAATTCCTTATTTTTTCAACAACTATAAAAGGACCACAATCACATGTATATGGTAAAACTTTAAAGGTTAAGTCATAAATTTGTAAAGTTTTTGTATCAAATATATATGTTCATTATATTTTCAGATGCCTTCAATTTCACAGTACATATGTGACAGGTTTTATGGGCCTAATTAAGGTTTGTTAGCAAACCAAAAAAGTTGGCAATTGGGCAAATCCATGTTGCACTGCAGGTGGAGCAGATATAACATATGCAGAGGGAGTTAGATTTGGGTGGGGTGTGTTCAAACTGAAATCTAAATTGTAGTGTAGAAATTAAGCAGCCAGTATTTACCCTGCACATAAACAATATAACCCACCCAAATCTAACTCTCTCTGCACGTGTTATATCTGCCCCACCAGCAGTGCAACATAGTTTTGCCCAATTGCTAACTTTTTTGGTTCGCTAACAAACCTGAATAACCCCCAATATCTTGATCTAAGATAAGGAGGGTGGAAAATACTAAATTACTAAATGTTTTTTTATTTTATTTTTTTATTTTGACTGCTGTGTAATGCTGTGACATCTTGGCTCTTTATAATATGAAATTAAAGTAGGTTAATAACTCAATAAAACCACTAGTTGCTAGTGAACAGATGCAGTTTCAGTAATATAATTTTTTATATATAATCTCTTTATTAAACAATGCAGTTGACATAGTACAAACATTTCCAAGCTGCAGTTTCATTCATATTATTTGAACTCACAATGGGGCAGATGTATTAAGCCTGGAGAAGGGATAAAGCAGTGATAAGTGCAAGGCACCAGCCAGTCAGCTCCTAACTGTCATTTTTCAGATCTGTAATGATTGGCAGGTGCTGTAGCACTTTGCGCTTATCACTGCTTTAACCCTTCTTTATCCCTTCTCAAGGTTAATACATCTGCCCCACTGTTCGGTGTACATATATATATATATATATATATATATATATATATATATATATATTTATCAAGAGGCCAGCCCATGCACTCTCTAATGGTTAGCCAAGCCTCTGCAGTGGTTGGCCACACCCCCTCTGTAGAATGGACACACCCATAAACAAGGGCCCCTACCACTGCTTTACCCCAGTGGCCCTTCATACTCCAGTCCGACACTGAGTAGGAGAGTATTTAGGGCATCAAATCAAAGATGCTAAATATACAGAATGGGACCTGAACATTTGGACACATTTTCTTTTGAAAATACAGACATAAAGGTCATTCAAAATAATGCAATTACATGTGTATGTGGAACTGCATTTATTTAAAGACTATGTGATTCAGAATATTATGTTCAGAGATTCTGATGCATGAAGATACATTTAAAGCATAGGATACGCTTTAAGTGTATCATCATGTAGTTGAGTCACCAGTTATCATCAAGTTGAATGCAATAACTTGTGATTGTTAAGACAAAAAAAGGAATTCATTATAAAAAATTGTGAATGGGAGTCCCAAAAAGTTAGTTAGTGTCTTTAGCCTGGACTGGTTGTGGCATTTGCAAAGGTATGAACAGCATGGGGCAAAAAAAACCAAAAAAACTGTTCCCAGCACCAGCCCATGTATGGCCGGGCTGGTGCCACTGCAGCAGGGACATCTGTAGTGAACATGCTCATTTTTTGGGTATATAAATAGTACAGAAATGCACACTTTATGGAGAAAAAAATCCAAAAAAATAACATTTAAAGTAAACCCTGGCATATTCAGTGCTGTGGATGGTGTCTAATTAGTCACATGATTTCTAGTAAAGAATGAAAGGGGGAGATGTATCAAACATCTCCCCCATTTTTGTTTAGTTATTTTTTTGTTCAAGAGCTAAAAAGTGGGCAACGAAGATAGTAAAAGACCAGCTACACCCCGGCCACAGCATGTTTAACTTGCTTCCTTCAGGCAGGCATTACAGAGCCATCCCCGCAAGGTCCAAAATAAGCCTCAAAAGTTTCTTTCCCCAAGCGGTCTGCCTGCTAAACTCCTGAACATTGACTGACTAGACGTACATGTAACTAACTTGTGTCCCTAAGGCATGCCTATCTGTATGACTTTACTTGCCTCCCCCCCCCCCCCCCCCCACCTGCTTACCTGTTACCTACTTGGCTGTTGTATAGCAAACCCGAAGACAAATTCCTAGTATACGCAAGTATACCTGGCCAATAAAGCTGATCCTGATTCTGAAACATTAAAGAGAGATAGAGTGGAGAGAGATAAAGTAATAATAAACTAATAAGGCTGGAAACACACTATGCCACACTATGCTGGCTCAGTGGATCTACCAACATAGCAGCCAATTTGGTAATCATACACACTTACCAATCAGCCGGTCCATTTGTCCGGCCAGACATCAAAATTAGGTGGAATTTTTTTATTTTTTTGGCCCAACTGTGATGTCAGTCTCTGCAGCCAGTGTAACGGCAGTCGGTTGGTCACCCATACATGCAGCCACACATGCCAATATATATGCAAGATATATCATCATTGGCTGTGATGTATGGCTGACTTGATACATTATGTCTGTGAACGAAGTTATTCATAGACATGTTAGGTGTACACACCCTCCACTGCACTACAGATATATTGCCCGTTCAATGGAACAGGCAATATACTTTATCTATTAGTGTGTACCCAGCTTAACTGTCATTTCACATGCTATCTTTGAAAAATGACAGTTAGGAGCTGATTGGTTGGTACTTGGGGGCTCTATTTAATAAGCCTTGGAGAGTGATACAGTAGTGTGAGATAAAGTACCAGCCAATCAGCTCCTGTCATGTTACAGGATGTGTTAATTAAATGAAAGCTAGGAGCTAGTTGGTCGGCACTTTATCTCTCTCCACTTCTTCTCTCTCCAAGGCTTAGTAAATAGACACCTTTATCTCTCTCCACTTTATACTGTATCTCCCCAAGGTTTGATATATTTCCCTCACAGTTCCTCATGCACACAGTAACAGTCCTGTTGTATACAAGTGGATATCCCACATCAGCTGCAGTGGAAAGTTAATGGAATTTTAAATATATTGATGTTGTTTATCTTTATTTTTTTAAAGCAAAGTTCAGGCCAAAAAATCTACTAGGTGCCCACAGCCATTGTCACTCCAGGAATCATAGACTCATAACAGAACTCTTAGCTACAGATTTACTGTTTTTCATTTCAAATTCACTCAACAGAGCCCTGCCAAATAATATTACAAGGAGTCCTGAATAGAGTGACTTGTATATTAACTATATTTTGTGTCTAAAGAAACCTTTGCTTGCCAAATGTTGGAACACAATCTAAGTTAATAAAAGCTTCTTGTCTCTTTATGATGATTTAAAAAGTGCAGGCTATATATTTTGTTATCATTCTACATTCGGTCAAGTACAGTAGTGGGGGTCATTCCGAGTTGTTCGCTCGCAAGCTGTTTTTAGCAGCTTTACACACGCTAAGCCGCCGCCTACTGGGAGTGAATCTTAGCATCTTAAAATTGCGAACGAAAGATTCTCAAAATTGCGATTACACACCTCTTAGCAGTTTCTGAGTAGCTTCAAACTTACTCGGCATCTGCGATCAGTTCAGTGCTTGTCGTTCCTGGTTTGACGTCACAAACACACCCAGCGTTCGCCCAGACACTCCTCCGTTTCTCCAGCCACTCCCGCGTTTTTCCCAGAAACAGTAGCGTTTTTTCACACACACCCATAAAACGGCCAGTTTCCGCCCAGAAACACCCACTTCCTGTCAATCACATTACGATCACCAGAACGATGAAAAAACCGTGAGTAAAATTCCTAACTGCATAGCAAATTTACTTGGCGCAGTCGCAGTGCGAATATTGCGCATGCGCACTAAGCGGAAAATCGCTGCGATGCGAAGAAATTTACCGAGCGAACAACTCGGAATGACCACCAGTATTTGTTAATAAGTTTTTTGTTTCTCATTCTCAAGCAATGTTCCTTTCATGCTACTGTTCTACATCCTTGTGACCTCATTGACTAATTTAACTGTGCCTCTCTTTATGGCAATTACCAGCATTTGTGACGCCTCATTTCACGTGTCTCTAGTTTCTCTCTCTCTCTTCCTCTCACTCAGTTGCAAACTCTGTATGTAACAACGCACCAATCCATCATTTACAAAACCTTTTGTTGGGGTGGCATCTACAGTTCGCACTGGGCATGAGGAAGATGAGACAGCATTGTCAATTATTATTAGCTAATTATTTATGATGGAATTCATGTGCTCTAATGAATGCACCTTCTAAAACAATATCTAAAAAGAGTACATATACATAACTTAGGGAAAATAAGTGTTATACTGCAAGTTAAAGATTTTGGGTAGAAAAAAGGGGAACTGTTCTGAAAGAACTGGAACAACTGGAAGCTCTATGTGATATCTTTGTACAATTAATTTCTTAATAAAAAATAATAACAACAACTATTATATAAATATAATACTATTTATTGTGTGGTTTCTGGTTCTACGTGAAGTCCAACCTTTTCATGGTGTTCAGCATGAAGTCAATTTTAAAATGAAAGAAAAGCAGAAGTAATGATTTTAGAGAAAAATAGAGGTATCGTTTTTCTTACCGTATGTGATGTCCTTCAATCTCAAGGTACCACCTTGTTGGCTTCCTAATGCTACCCCGGTTGAATTGGTGCCCCATTATTCACCAGGTTCATCTAAGGAGATAAGCGCACACATAGTATGAAGTGACAGATAGGGTTGGATGTACTAAGTGGAAAATGCTTAAAAAACCGCATTATCTGGGTTTTTACCACCTTTCCATACGTACTATGCCCCGTATCCTGGGGCTTCAATGCGGACAGTAAAGGCGTGTACACACGGTAAGATCTTTGCTTCCGATTCTGACTATATAGTCAGAATCGGAAGAAAAGATAGTGCAGATCGCAAGGTGACAGTCACCTTGCGATCCCGATCCGATGCCGATGCGCGGCTGTGCAGGCAAGTCAATCCTGACTATCTCTATAGAAGAGATAGTCAGGATTGACACTTAGCCAAAATCGCACAGAACCAGGATCGCAAGCACACTCATTATGTGCTTGCGATACTGGCTGAATTGCCGACCCGGCCCCCCGTCGCACAGTGAGAGTCGGATAAGTCCGAATCTCACCGTGTGTACACACCCTAACTTTTACTGGCACTACCCTAGAGAAGCCTATAGGCTTCTTTCTGCATTCACTCTGAGAGGGATCCGATTGGATCCCTCCCTGCATCCCCCACAGCATCATTCTGCGTATGCGCAGGAGGACTCCAGGTGCTGAAACCCAGTGACTGGTGCTGATCTCAAATGCTTAGTACATCCCACCCTCAGAGAGAGAATAGTTATTGACAGTGACCTGCCACCACTGCATGGGAGAGAGACATCACTCTGCTTTCAACCAAATCACTTTTTCTGTTACATTGTTTCCTCACACTCCTCCTTTCTCAGTTCAGTGGTCTCCTATTTTTTATTCTCTCCTTTTCTCTCTCTCCCTCCTACCCAACACCTCCTTACCAAGCTCTACCTCAACATTCCTCTCTCTGGGGTCTATTCATGAAGCAGTGATACGTGTAGAGAAGTGAGCCAGTAGAGAAGTTGCCCATGACAACCAATCAGCATTGAATTAACATTTATGATTTGCATACTTTACAATTGTACGGAGCAGGTGATTGGTTGCCATGGGCAACTTCTCCACAGGCTCATTTCTCCACTCTTTTCACTGCTTTATGAATAGACTTCTAAGTCCCTTCAGTCTGTGTGTGGGTCCATCTCTCAAGAAAATCCTGGTGGGTTGGTAGTTCATTATGGCTTGAGCAGCCTGGGCAGTGGTGGCAGCCAAATAAGTAGTACTGTACCTCTAGGTTGCGAGATCTCCATCCAAACTATCAAAAAAACTTCACCACCTAACCATTTACGAAGCATAATTAATATTATTATTTTTTTTTTATTATTTGCCTAATATGATTCCAGTAAACGTAATTGCAAGTCATCTAAAAAACTAAGAAAGAGGAAATCTAAATGGCATACACCTCAGCTCTTTATTTTTTTTTACACTGCTATTTTGGCATATTCATAGCAAAGATTACAGAACTTTATATCCATTATAAATGGATGAGGTGGAGGGTGGTTTAAAATGTAAGTGGGAAAAAAGTTGTTCATGGTATAGATCTAATGGTGGGTTCATATTAACAAAATATAATTACCTATATAAACATGGGAGACATTTCAAAGGTACAGAAAGAGTGACTATTATGTGTTTCTTCCCATATATTGGAGAGTCAACATACAGCAGACTTGCTTTTCACAGCTTTCACAGAGTTTCAAATATCATGGCGGCTTCAGGATGTCTTTATGACTATAAGCCATTGCTGCTTTCATATAATTTAACAAGAAGGGAGGTAATCTGCGCACTGGGGTGGTTTTGCTGTATGGGATGTGCTGCTAGTCAAAAGGGTGTCCTTGCCCTTTGGTTCAATATGGATATCTGGTTTTCACCTGACTGCGCTCATCCCCTACAATTTGAGTACTCGTGAAATGATGCAAATGGATACTTATATAAAGGTATGTTTTACTTTCACATGTATCAAATGTGACACTCAATATAATGAAACAGGGCAGATGATATTGTGGAACATGAAAAAGGTGGTAATCACAATGTGTGCTCCACGGGGAGCACCTGTTTAACTCAGTCCTTTAATCACTCAAATTGGTGATTAAATCCTTAAGGTTCTTGGCGTGTGTGTTCTGACACAAAGGCCAATGGGCTGGAAAAAATATATATATAATGATTAAATCTGGCGGTGTTGCTTTAAAAGTCTAATATAGATTTTCCAGTGGAAATGTCTCTAGTCCTGACCGGACTGTGTGGGCTTTAAAATTCTGTCTTTAGTAATTAGATTCATATAGTTGCAGAGGACGGCGTCACGTACCTCTGCGTGTGGAAGTCAGGTGTTCGTGCACTATCGTTGCGGCCGTACTTGTAAGATGTACAGGTGCGGGGGGCAGCGGGAACCTCCTGGCGGCTCCGGACAGACTCGTCCCTCAGCTCGCGCGCCCGCTCTCCGGTTCATCCTGTTAGGGAGCTCCCCGTGTGCCTGCGCCGCTCGCTGGGTTGTTCGTGTTCGCGTGGGGGGGAGCTCAGCCGCAGGATCTAAACAGAGCCTGTGGCAATGTTGCACCTCCCCACAACGGAGTACTCACCTGTGTGGTCCTCCTGCTGCCCGTCCGTCTGTACTGCTTACCGATGTCTGCGCCGTAGGTCCGAGGGTCTCACAGCACTCTCCTGTCCTCCACTGGTTTGATATCTCTTAGTCGTCTCCTGCTTTCATATAATTTTAACTGAGATTGCTCATTTGTGCATCAATTCTTTTTTCAAAGCCCAGCAGGTGCAACCTATTGTCATGACCATATGTCCTGTCCAATATCTATACAGTATATGTAGGCCTAACTCATAATATCCCAAGGTGATCTGATCTGAACTGAGTCCCAGTTCAGATCTTTCTATGGTTTGGAATTAAGATTTTTCATAGAAACATAGAAACATAGAATTTGACGACAGATAAGAACCACTTGGCCCATCTAGTCTGCCCATTTTTTTTAACCTTTAGGTAATCGCAACCCTTCTTGAACCTTAATTCTTTGTAAGGATATTCATATGCCTATCCCAAGCATGTTTAAATTGCTCTACAGTCTTAGCCTCTACCACCTCTGAAGGGAGGCTATTCCACTTATCCACTACCCTTTCTGTGAAATAATTTTTCCTTAAATTTCCCCTGAACATGCCTCCCTCCAGTTTCAGTGTATGTCCTCGAGTTCTAATACTTCTCTTCCTTTGAAAAATGTTTCCCTCCTGAACTTTGTTAAAACCTTTGGTATATTTGAAAGTTTCTATCATGTCTCCCCTTTCCCTTCTCTCCTCCATACTATACATGCTAAGATCTTTTAGCCTTTCCGGGTAAGTTTTGTGATGTAGGCCAAGCACCATTTTAGTTGCCCTTCTTTATACTCTCTCTAATGTATTTATATCCTTCTGGAGATATGGTCTCCAGAACTGGACACAGTATTCCAGATGAGGCCGCACCAATGACCTATACAGTGGCATTATTACTTCTCTTTTCCTGCTACTTATTCCTCTCCCTATGCAACCAAGCATCTGACTTGCCTTTCTCATTGCTTTGTTGCATTGCTTTCCTGCCTTCAAGTCACTTGAAATAGTGACTCCTAAATCCCTTTCCTCCTCAGTAGTTTCCATTATAGTACCCTTGATACTATATTTAGCCTTTGGGTTTTTGAGACCCAAGTGCATGATTTTGCATTTTTTAGCATTAAACTGTAGTTGCCATGTTCTTGACCATTTTTCAAGCCTAGCTAGGTCATCAATCATTTGTTTTACCCCTCCTGGTGTGTCTACCCTGTTGCATATATTTGTATCATCTGCAAAAAGGCATACTTTCCCTTCAATACCATTTGCAATGTCACCAACAAAGATATTAAAGAGAACTGGTCCGAGTACAGATCCCTGGGGTACTCCACTGGTAACATTTCCCTCCATAGATTGCACTCCATTTACTACAACTGTCTGTTTCCTATCCTGCAACCAGGTTCTTATCCATTTAACTATTCTGTAATCCACCCCCACACTTTCAAGTTTATTTAGCAGTCTGCGATGTGGGACAGTGTCAAATGCCTTACTAAAGTCTAGATATGCTACATCTACAGCTCCCCCTTGATCTATTATTTTCATCACAGAGTCAAAAAAGTCAATAAGATTTGTTTGGCATGATCTCCTACCAGTAAATCCATGCTGTTTTGGATCCTGTAAGTTGTTTGATTTAAGATATTCCACAACTCTTTCTTTTAGTAGTTTTTCCATTGCTTTCTCTACTACTGATGTAAGGCTTACTAGTCTGTAGTTACTTGCTTCTTCCTTGCTTCCACTTTTGTACAATAGAACTACATTTGCTCTTTTCCAGTCCTCTGGAATGGCCCCTGTATTTAGTGACTGGTTTAATAATTCTGTTAATGGTGCCACCAGCACATCTTTTAGCTCTTTTAGTATCCTTGGGTGTATCCCATCTGGCCCCATTGATTTATCCACTTTTAGTTTTGAAAGTTCTGTTAGGACCTTCTCCTTTGTAAATCTACTTTCATCTACCTTATTTTTATGAATGTCCTTGCAACATGACTGGGGCTCCTTCCCTTCTTCTGTAGTAAATACTGAGCAAAAATAATTATTTAGGTGATCTGCTATTGCCTTGTCTCCCTCCACCAAATTCTCACTCTCTGTCTTAAGTCTTATTATTCCTCCATTTGATTTTCTCCTTTCCTTTATATATTTTAAAAAAAGTTTTGCCCCCTTTATCTACCGACTGGGCCATTATCTCCTCAGCTTCTGCCTTTGCATGTCTGATCACTTTCTTAGCATCCTTCCGTCTGTCAAGATACACCTCTTTGTCATTATTATTTTGAGTCTGTTTGTATTTCCTAAGAGCCATCTTTTTTGCTTTCACACTAGTTGATACTTCTTTTGTGAACCACATTGGCTTCCTTTTCCTGTTGCTTTTCCTAACCCTTTTGATACAAAGGTCTGTTGCCCTTACTATTTTACTTTTCAGTTTTCCCCATCTCTCCTGCACTCCTTCCAAGTTCCTCCAGTCCGCCAATGAATCACTTAAACATCTCCCCATTTTTGCAAAGTCAGCATTTCTAAAATCCAACACCTTTGTTTTTGTGTGACAGGAGTTGGATCCTGTCTTTATACTAAACCATACTGCTTGATGATCATCTGAAATTCGGGTTATGGATTGAAAATTGTCATGGTTGTTTTTTTTTTAATCCAGATCCAAAACCAAAACACATGAAGGTGGTTTTGCAAACCCAAATCCGAAAAACGAGGATGAAATTAGAACCAAAACCAAAACACAAACACGAGGGTCCACTCACATCTACTGAATAGCCAAAATTAATGGGAGGCAGCTAGCTAAGAAAATGGGCATCATTTAGAAAGCTATTCCTCCTCCTAGTAGTTCACCTTTAAATTATAGTGTTTTTGTTACTTTTTTTTTTTAGCATTTATAGCACCCAGCAGTTATTACAGTCCACTGCTTTCTACATATATATCTACACCTAAAAGGTTAATTATATCCATCTTTCCTTGAACTGGTAAAAACCATTTGAAGAGCTCGTTTCTGTGAAGATGGATTACTGCAGAACTCATTATTTTACTCAGCTGAGGCGAGAGTGTTAGAGGTGGAACACAGCATTAATTTTTACATATGAAACGGAATGAGAACAAACTGCAGTACCAGATGACTTTGGCTCTTGCGCTCATCTTTACCTCTTTACATTTGCACTTCTCAAACTAAAATGTTAATTGGCATTCATGCAAACTATATCCAGTGTGCTTGTCATGTAGTCGTTCATCCATAAATAGTGCATAATCCACTATTATCTTGTTGACAAGAATATGATTAATTTCACACATCATTGTTCATTAAAATAATATGTACCTATGCTCCAGTTGTGTTTCACTTCAAAGCTCAACTGCTAACACATTCATGGTCAATTAGGCCTACCAGAAACTGAAAGGTAGAAACTGTTATTTTTTATTCTTTAGCATTTGATACGCTGTTAAATTTAGCATTTAATAAATCAATTATTAAATAAAATATGAGTAGGAGTTTTTCACTAAGAGTCATACAATTATTTAGCATTTGAATGTAAAATCCCACATAGTTTTCCAGGAAAAATGTAATTTTTCTTTTTTCAGCCAATTCACCTCTGCTAAAATGTTCCTTGAAAATACTGTAGTAGAATAGAATAGATTTATGCCAGTGCTCTGATTCTGAGAAAGTTTAAAAAAAAAAAATCATTCTTTGATAGCAATCGCAGTTGATATTTACTAAATGGGCCAGTGCTATTTATTGATAAAACATTTTTAAAAAGTGTAGATTATCTGCTTAAACTTCTATCCAGTGTTGCTGGATTTTGGGTCATTCCCATGGCTAATTCCTTACCTGATTTTTGCAATATGTAATGGTTTTCTGGTGTAACTAATTTCCTGATGGGAATCTCACCAATAACTGGTGACTGCCATGAGAACAGGGAGCCACCGGGCAGCATTTAAGAACATCCAGTGCCTGATGGTACCCACTCCACATTTAGTATTACTTATGTAGTTGGATTACAACAATCCCTGGGTAAAGAATACATCCACAAGGGATCCATAGAAAGCACCATAGTCTTAACTGAAGCTATACTGTGGATGGACTCATAGGGTAGTCGTCAAATCCACCCTCACCCTGTCCCATTACATGCTTATATAATTGTCATTGTCAAATATTGACATTTTAGAGGTCTGTAGGTCATCTGGACTCTGTCATATGAACATATGTACAGTAGATTAAAATTTCTCTTACTGCTTTATTGATGTGAAATTTCTATTGTATTGATGTTGAATGGCTTTCCACTTGTATCATATATTTTGCACCTTTATTTCAATTATACAAGCCAGTTCTACTTAGACAATAGACTAGATCAGTGGTTCCCAAACTTTTTGGAATCACAGCTCCCTAAAGTATCAAAAAACAATTCACAACACCCTTAGGCCAAACCTGTCTTATTGAGACATTCAGAAAAAAAAATATTAAATGAAGTATATTGTGTTTATATGTCATCATTAGGTTCAGTTATGGACCAGATTTGCTTCTGTTTGTTCAACTATTTCACGATCAGAGGCACAAGCACTGGTTATGTCTAATGCACTGACCGTAAATAATTAGAATTGGTCTTGGACCACCAACCCAGGGCACCCCTGCAAAAACCCAGAGGCACCCAGGGTGCTACGGCAAACAGTTTGAGAACCACTGGACTAGATAATAATTCATTAGTGATAGAGCTATCTATTGTTTGCATCAAAGTGAAAAGGAACAAGACCAAGATTGAGGGAGAAAATAACAAACAAACAAAACACAACAAAAAATAAGTGTATTCAAAATGGGCCTAATTCAGATGTGGTAACAACTTCAATGGTGTCGCAACTGAGCGATTATTGGTAGACTGTGCATGCATCGCAGCCTGCAGTGCGCACATACCAAGGTACAGTACCTTTGTGATGACGCTCACAGTGAGGAATCAGTCACAGAGTGATTGACAGGAAGAGGCCCTTTGGGGGAGGTAACGGGGAGTGTCTGCAAAAGCACATGTGTATTGTGACCGATTTTGGGGTGTGTTTCTGCATGCAATTGCATATTCATAAAACATGACGCCAGCATTGCAGCTCCCACTGCCACTCTGCGTGCCATGAATGCTATCAGGGAGTTGATGTTCCTCTCATCTGGGTTGCGGTTGTGATGGAGTATGCAGTTGCTGAGAATGTTGTGATGTGTTTGTTGGCATATCTGTTCACTTTTGGGTGACTGCTACTATTGCATTGACTCACAGTTCCATCACTGAAAAGGATTGCTGCTGCATTGGAAATGCAACCACATCTGAATCATGCCATTGTTACCAACTGTACTTACCTACTATAGATACAGAATATTAAATGTTTTTTCATGTGTAGATACTAGATTTTGAGGTATGACTGTTTTACTATTCAGAACATGAACTTTGCTATAACTTTGCTTGGAAAATAAGGTGGCACACACATTCATAGGTTGATGCACCAAAGAGTCACTTAAAGGATGATTTTGCAAATTTGAGCTAAAAGCACTCCTACTCTTAGATATGAACCAATAATCTGCACTGCCCATTCAAATCTACGATATCAAAGTGAGAATTTGTCCTTCTGACTGTATTTCTATACAAATCCACAGTTTACAAGCGAAGATCGTGAAATTTGGCATACAAAAGTATTAAAACATGGAGGAGGCAACTAAAAAAAATAGAAATCCCTAGCACCCCTAGGGGGGAGACAGTAGCACAGAGTATATCAGGAGAGAGCATAACTCCGGAATTGCTGGAGCAATGTACTCAGAAATTGGTACACATATGCCTTACAATCTGGGAACAAACACTGTGGGGGTCAGGCAACCCTAGCACCCCTAGGGGTGGGACAGCAGCACAGAGCATGTCAGCAGACAGCATAACTGTGGAATACCTGCAGCAATTTACAACAAACTTGGTACACATATGACTTACACTCTGGAAACAAACACTGTGGGGGTTAGATACCCCTAGCAGTGGGACAGCAGCACGGAGTATTTCAGGAGACAGCATAACTACCGAATGCCTGGACCAATTTACAACAAACTTGGTACACATATGACTTACACTCTGGAAACAAACGCTGTGGGGGTCAGACAACCCTAGCAACCCTAGGGGTGGGACAGCAGCACAGAGTATGTCAGCAGAGAGCATAACTGTGGAATGCCTGCAGCAATTTACAACAAACTTGGTACACATATGACTTACACTCTGGGAACAAACACTGTGGGGTCAGTCACCCCTAGCACCCCTATGGGTTGGACAGCAGCACAGAGTATGTCAGCAGACAGCATTACTGTGGAAGGGCTGGAACAATTTACACCAAACTTGGTACACATCCGACTTACAATCTGGAAACAAACTCTGTGGGGGTTAGACACCCCTAGCATCCCTAGTGGTGGTACAGCAGCACAGAGTATTTAAGGAGACAGCATAACTCCCAAATGCCTTGACCTATTTACAACAAACTTGTTACACATATGACTTACAGGCTGGGAACAAAAACTGTGGGGGTCACCCCTAGCCTCCCTAGGGGTGAGGCAGCAGCACAGAGTTTTTCAGCAGACAGCATAACTCTGAAATGCCTGGAGCAATTTACACCAAACTTGCTACACAAATAACTTACACTCTTGGAACAAACACTGTGGGGGTAACACACCAAGCACACCTAGGGGAGGGACAGCAGTGCAGAGTTTTCTGAAGAGAGCATAACTCCCGAATGCCTGGACCTATTTACAACTAACTTGGTACACATATGATTTACAGGCTGGGAACAAACACTGTGGAGGTAAGACACCCTAACAACCCTAGGGGTGAGGCAGCAGCACAGAGTTTTTCAGCAGACAGCATAACGCTTTAATGCCTGGAGCAATTTACACCAAACTTGCTACACAAATGACTTACACTCTGGGAACAAACACTGTGGGGGTAACACACCACTAGCACCCCTAGGGTTGGGCCAGCAGCACAGAATATATCAGGACATGCATGATATGTCAGTGATGACAGGGCTCCATGTGACAGGGCCAGTGACATGATGTAAGGAGGGGAATGCAGGTAGCACAAACCCACACACTAAGAGTTATATAGTGGAAGTAGCACGGTCCCCCAGCAGCACAGAGTATATCAGGAGCTACATAATGTGCTGTGCTATATAAGAAACTGAAAAAAATTATAATTTCACAGGAGCACTGACATGATGTGACGAGGGGAATAGAGGCATCAGGAAGCCTCAGACTGAGAGTTGTATAGTGGGAAGAGCAGGGTCCCTTGGAATACCAAAAAGGGGCCTGGACACTATACAAAGTGCATCAGGGAAGCAAGATGTGCCTATATACTAGATCTCCAACCAACGTAAATTAATGAACAACTATCATTCTAATTTACCATCCTCATCCCGTAACAAAGCATGGGTATTCAGCTTTCTACAATGTTATATATACTGTGTGTTTTATATATTTTAATTTATTTTTGTAAACAGACATTCTTAAAATCCCAGGCATTGCTGGGTACTCCAGTTAGTCTCTTATAAAATGAATGAATTTGCCATCAATGTTAACTGTATTTCAAACATTTCAATCTTAAAGTTCTGTTGTTATGCCTGGACTCTGGAGTAAGTTGAAGAGATCCCATTAGTAATGTGTAAATTTAAAAGGTAATTGGACCTAATTCAGAGTTGATCACAGCAGCAAATTTATTAGCAATTGGGCAAAACCATGTGCACTGCAGGGGGGGGGCAGATGTAACATGTGCAGAGAGAGATAGATTAGGGTGGGGTGTTTTCAAACTGAAATCTAAATTGCAGTGTAAAAATAAAGCAGCCAGTATTTACCCTGCACAGTAACAAAATAACCACCCATATCTAACTCTCTCTGCACATGTTACATCTGCCACACCTGCAGTGCACATGGGGGGTAATTCTGAGTTGTTAGCAGCAGGAACTTTGTTAGCAGTTGGGCAAAACCCTGTGCACTGCAGGGGGGGCAGATATAACATGTGCAGAGAGAGTTAGATTTGGGTGTGGTGTGTTCAATCTGCAATCTAAATTGCAGTGCAAAAATAAAGCAGCCAGTATTTACCCTGCACAGAAACAAAATAACCCACCCAAATCTCACTCACTCTGCACATGTTATGTCTGCCTCCCCTGCAGTGCACATGGTTTTGCCCAACTGCTAACAAAGTTCCTGCTGCGATCAACTCAGAATTACCCCCATGGTTTTGCCCAACTGCTAACAAATTTGCTGTTGCAATCAACTCTGAATTACCCCCATTATGTTTACTCCCAGGACAGTCTGTATTATTTAGAGTTGAGGATACATTTAGTTACAAAGTGTGACTTGAAATCTTGAGGAAACAAAAAGGAAAATGGAAAATATTTGCTGATATTAAGACAGTCATGGTTCAAAGAGTTGACCTAGTTTAAGTTGACAGTCAATAGGTCGACCACTATTGTTTGACATGGGCATTGTCGACACAGGATAGTTCGACACATGAAAAGTTTGACATGACATATTTTACATTTTTTGGTGTCATTTTTTGCGTAACATGACCAGGAACCCCAGTTAGTGCACCACGTCTCCTTGCATGGCTCGCTTCGCTCACCATGATGCGGGCAAGGTGCTTCGCTCCACTACAGCTGCGCTTGGCACAAGTTACTATTCCCAATGGTAGTCCACATGGATGATAAAGTATGATAAAGGTACACATCAAGTTTTTAAAAAACAGTAAACCTCCTAATGATAATGTGTGGACCCTTATTCAAAAAGTAAAGCATTCAATACCTTTAATACCAAGAAATAATGACACGGAGACTTGAATTTGGCAGAAAATTGTTAGCTATTTATCGTACCCTAACCATTAGAAAAAACCTGTAAAGTAAAATTTTAGTTAACATGCCGATTCAGAAAGCATATGGTGGCAGAAAAAAGAACGGCTATATTCCACTGACGATAACCTCAAAAAACATTAAAACCCAAACGATCCTAATTTACCACAAACCATACATAGGTAATAGGTGCCCGACTCAGACCTCCATGCTGACTGCCCACCCTGATGGGTGATGACGCTGCCCCCTGATGGGTGATCTAGCGGCCTTAAAAGTCAATGGAGGTGAGTGCACCTAAACCACACCAATACTGTAAACAACTGTAACTAACAAGTCAAACTACAACCTGCCGTTCTTTTTCGCCAGCAAATAGCCAACGATAAACCACACTAACAATTTAGCCAAGGCACTCCGTGCCAAAACCTCTCCCAAATGGGGTGGGAGGGCGGGAAGGCAAACCAGCAGCAAGAGAGACTTAGCTAGCCTATACATCCCTACATATACTGATCCCTCCCTTCTCTACCATTGGCTGTACTTTTCATAACAGTTAGGTCCACCCCTCACAGGAGGTTTAACTCTCTCCATTCCTATGCCTGTCATTTCGCTCTCCTAAACCTCCTAATGATAATGTGTGGACCCTTATTCAAAAAGTAAAGCATTCAATACCTTTAATACCAAGAAATAATGACACGGAGACTTGAATTTGGCAGAAAATTGTTAGCTATTTATTGTACCCTAACCATTAGAAAAAACCTGTAAAGTAAAATTTTAGTTAACATGCCGATTCAGCCGGCATATGGTGGCAGAAAAAAGAACGGCTATATTCAACTGACGATAACCTCAAAAAACATTAAAACCCAAACGATCCTAATTTACCACAAACCATACATAGGTAATAGGTGCCCGACTCAGACCTCCACGCTGACTGCCCACCCTGATGGGTGATGACGCTGCCCCCTGATGGGTGATCTAGCGGCCTTAAAAGTCAATGGAGGTGAGTGCACCTAAACCACACCAATACTGTAAACAACTGTAACTAACAAGTCAAACTACAACCTTCCGTTCTTTTCCGCCAACAGCGAAAGACTCTTCCCAAGACTCTTCGCACCGCCACCATACCCTCAACCTAACTCCTGCAACACCAGAAACAGATCCTCCAGGAAAAACAACATCCCCTCCTTGGACAGATGCACACCATCAGGCCGAAAAAGGTGACTGGCACGAAACCGAATCCTAGGATGGCTAACCACTTTCCCTCAGGGAGCCAACACCCACTTCGCCACCGCCGCATTCACCTTTTGCCTGGCCTCATCAATCGGGCGACCGTCCGCCACTCCTCGCCAACGCAACCTTGGCACCATCATAGAGAACACCAAAACACAATTGGGCCACGCTGCGGCCACAGTGGCCAGATCCTCCATCATGGCCCATCGCAGCTTCAAAGATGTCCTCTTTCCCAGATCGTTGCCACCCAAATGGACAACCAGCACCCTAGGGACTCCATGCTCGCTGACCTGACTGACCAATCTACTCTTCAGATCTTGCCACATCATCCCTCGCCAACCAAGCCAACGAACGCCATGAGCCCAAGGAAAAAACTGCGCCCCCTCCGAGGCCAAAAACCTGGCTGCCCAGTAAACATAAGAGTGGCCAACTACCCATATTGCCAAATCGTCATCAACCCAACCTGAAGAGAAGGAAAGGAGTAAAAATCGGTTAATAAGAATCCTAACAGGAGCTTATTGAATGCATTAACCTGAAGGATCTGCCAAAAGAAAAAAGGGGTTTTCGTGTCTTGCATAAGTCACGGACTAGCCAATCTAAACAAGCTTCCAGCCAATCGAAGCATAACATAAAAATACAACGGGAAAGATCAAAGTAAAATAAGGAAAATAAAAAGGGGGGGGGGGTTTAAAATGGGAAAAACATGTAAGAACTCAGCTGGAGGTGAAAGCGTAAAAACCTGCTGAGGGACTTTGATTTGTACTGATCAGCCGAATTGTAGATTGAAATTCAGTCCGTCAAGTCAGGCAAAAAATCGCAAAAGAACTCCAGACCCCCGCTGCCAGCAGCGGCGAGTAGCTAATCCCTGAGTAGGATGAACAGGGGAGACAAACAGACACAACTGCACAAGGGGATCCGGTCTGAAGATCGAGTGTCTAGGTCGACAATGTTTAGGTCGACCACTGTAGGTCGACAGTCACTAGGTTGACATGGATGGAAGGTCAACAGGGTTTCTAGGTCGACATGTGCTAGGTCGACAGGTCTAAAGGTCGACATGAGTTTTTCACATTTTTTTCCTTTTTTTGAATTTTTTCATACTTAACGATCCACGTGGACTACGATTGGAACGGTAAAGTGTGCCGAGCGAAGCGGTAGCGGAGCAAAGGCACCATGCCCGAAGCATGGCGAGCGAAGCGAGCCATGCGAGGGGACGCGGTGCACTAATTTGGGATCCCGGTCACTCTAAGAAGAAAACGACACAAAAAAACACCCTCATGTCGACCTTTAGACCTGTCGACCTAGCACATGTCGACCTAGAAACCCTGTCGACCTTCCATCCATGTCGACCTAGTGACTGTCGACCTATAGTGGTCGACCTAAACATTGTCGACCTAGACACTGTCGATTTGATGAACCACACCCCTGCACAAGGACGTACTTAACCTTAAAACATGAACTTATACAACTTATACTCCGGCTGTAAGGGAGGCAGCAGGGGAGACGCTGAAACTGGTGGCGCCGCTGCGCAAACACGTGCGCGAACGGCGCCACTTGCTGAGAGCGCGGGCATGTGCACACCCCGTGCGCGCGTCTCGCCGCTTCCTGCCACCGTCCTTCCAGCATCTGGGCCACAAGCAGGGACCGCCGGACTTGGCCCCGCGACAGGCCTCGTCCGACCCGCCCTCCGCACACCCCGGCCCCCTCGCCCGGCATCACTCCGCCGCCGTGACAAGGGGGACAGGTGGGGAGATGGGATGGGAGCCCCCGTAGGCCACCCACTCTGGCGCGCGCGCGCCCGCCGGTACCCGCTCCCGGCAATGGCGCCTCACCCTCAAGAGGTAAAGGTGAAGGCCGATGCTCGGCCACCTCCGGACGGCTCCCCCGTGCCCCCGGTCCCCCCTGCTGCCCACGGCCGGAGGTTAAAACCGGATCTGCAGCCAGGGGCAGGAAAGACCGGGTCCACCCTGCCACCGCCGCGCGGGCACCCGCGCCGACGTCGGTGGACGAGGAACGGGCAGATGAGCCCGCAGGCCCATCCGCGGACCCAGCTTCACCGCCAGCAGATCGGTAACGAGCTGGGGACCCGGCAGAGCGGAGGGGGCGAGAGGCGGCCATTATCCCAAAGCAGTATGTGGGGGAGATGAGAGAGGAGGGTGAAGCTATACAGTGAATACTGTGAACAGTGAAACAGTGAAAATTGAATACTCTAATTAGCTAGCTAAAAAACACTAGTGCATGTGCAATTCAGCAACACTCACCAGAAGACAAACCAGCAGCAAGAGAGACTTAGCTAGCCTATACATCCCTATATATACTTATCCCTCCCTTCTCTACCAATCGCTGTACTTTTCATAACAGTTAGGTCCACCCCTCACAGGAGGTTTAACTCTCTCCATTCCTATGCCTGTCATTTCACTCTCCTTATGTTGACCTTCTCATGTGTTGACCATTTTAATGTGTCAGCTTTTTTCCATGTCTGACAATATTAGTCGATTTATTGACTGTCGACCTAAGCACTGTCTGACCTACCATCCTGAGTTCTAACTGAACTATAAAACATAATTTTAAAAGAGAGCTGTCAAGTTTACTTTGTACAACTAAGATGCACAAAGATGTACATTCACGTGAAAAAGATGTTTATCGCAAGATGAGTCGCACAGGACACGGAGCGCATAAGCAGGGCTGTCTTTTCATATGGGCTCAATGGGCACTTGCCCAAGGGCCCCAGGAGTATAAGTGGCCCTCTTTCCAGCGGTACCAGATTTTTGAAAATCGGCCCCAGGGAACCGGAGATATCCGACTTCAAAGCAGTGGTCCCCATCCAAGCCTGTTAATTGCTCTTCCCAGCCAGATCTCTCGGGCTCTGTCTGACTTAGAGTTTTTATGAGGACTCTCCACTTTCGGTGGACACCAGCATCTTGTCTTTACTATGCCGAGAACTAGAGATATCAGCCATCAAGCAGCTGGTCCCTGCTCCAGCTCCACACACCTAATACGTAGTTTTATATATTCGTTGGTGAATTGCTCTTGCTCCTGAACTCTGATCCCCAAGTCCCCAGTATCTCCTGATAGGTAAGACTCCCTAATTTTTTATCCCATTTAAAGCTAAGAAATCGTTTTCCAGGAACTTGATATATCTGCAGTAAAGCAAGCTGCCCTCCCACCAGAAAATGATGAATATTAAGCCCACTCCACTATTGACCCCTGTGTATTACACACCCCATACCACCCTGGAAGTCATGTACTGGGGCCCATTCATTCACCCCAATGCCCTTTTCTACAGTTTAGTATTCTCCCTCCTGCCCCATTTGTGCAGTAAAGGAGTAATTAGCAGAAATTACTGCTCCAGGTCCTACATGCTGAGCAGAAGATAGAACACCCCCTACCGCCCGCGGGACATTAAAGCTGATAGCACCCCCCACTCCTACCACTGGAGTATGGGTAGGGGCCCCATTGCATTGCTGTGCCCAGGGGCCCACACTGCTGTTAAGACGGCCCTCCGCATAAGAGTGGCTGTTTAGCGTGACTTCAGCAAGAGTGTATAAGGACACATATGTAGATTTAGCATCTGTCCAGTTACTATACTGTATTAAGCCATAATGGTAGGAAAAAAAAACTTAAAATGTAAAACATAATGTTAAACCTGATGTGTCCTAAATTATTAACAGAAGGCTTAATGATGCTGAACTCAAAAACAGTGTAGCTTTTTGTTCATTATGATGCAAATCAGTGTTAGACTAGGCCATTGCTATTCATGAAAAACACAAGTCTTTATCTCTAGTTAACATTTAAATAAGCAATTATAACTTTCAGACCTCACAGCCTCAGTATCTTCTTGACAATGCAAACAATATTTTTAGCATGTCCTAGACAATGCTAAACGTATAATAGAGCAATGGAGAAAAAAGCCAAAATCACTTTTACCTGAAGCATTAACACTAAGAATCGATTCTTGGGTAACAATAAGGCTGTTTTAAAGATTCTATAAGCTGCAGTAACTATACGTAATCAGGGGTATTGCTGTATCAAGGTGATAAAAAACAACTTATCAAGCAGAAATGATGTAATATAGTAAGCAAAGTAAGTGAGCACCCTTGGTCTAACTTATGCAAATGTGAAAATCTGCCTTGGTGTATTAAAAATCCATGCATCTGCATGTGGAAGCCTAATCTACACATTGGGGGTCATTCCAACCCATTCATACGCTGCTGGTTGTCGCAGTGGTGCAAACGGGTCGGATCTGTGCCTGCGCAGCAGCTGCAATGCGAATGCGCGTCGTTACCCAGCGGCGCCCGGCGCCGGGCACTGACCAGAAGAACGAAGAAAGTGATCACTGCCGCGATCTCAAGAAGATTGACAGCAGGATGGCGTTCCAGGGCAGCAACTTACCGTTTTCTGGGAGTGGTGAGTCCAACGCAGGTGTGCCCAGGCGTTTAGAGGGCAGATGTCTGACGTCAATTCTGGGACTTGCATCGCTGGATCGATCGCAACTGTTACCCTGGTCTAGTTCTTTACAAAAAAAATTTGCATAGCAGGGCTGCACAAGCATTCGCAGCCTTGCTATGCAAAAAAGCCCTCCCCCATAGGCGGCGTCGAGTTGATTGCACGGGCAGCAAAAAGTTGCTACGTGCGATCAACTCGGAATGACCCCCGTTGTCCTTACATCTGCATCTGCAGCTGTCATCAATAGTGTCAGGACTTATACAGCACCATGACCATGCTGAGTGCAAAAAATCTTGCTGAAAGACATCTCATCTTAGGCCTATATTTACTAATAATCCGAGTTTGACCGATTTGTGTTTTTTTTTCTAAGTCCCAACATGGGAATTCACTAAGCACAAATCTCGGCAGTGTTTGGGCTATTCGTCATGGTTTTAACGGCAAAGTTCAAAAATACAAATGAACAGACCATCGGTCAAACGCGGCTGTTATTTCATACAACACGGTTATTCACTATTCATTCGTATTTGGGTGTTAGTCTCTGAGTGCTCATTTGCGGTCATATTTTTTTGCGATTCGTTAAAAAAAGCGGCAAAAAAATAGACCTGCTTTTTTCAGGCGTATTTACATATGTTGCAACTAACAAATCACTCACACCTGAATTAGGATGCCTATAAAAGGATCTTAGGCCCATTTCAATCCACCTACACTCAGAAATGGCAGCAGGACTGTGGGACAGTGATCTTTTGTGTGCTGTGGTATTCCTCAGACTCAGACATCGGCCTGTAAGTGACCAGGGCCAAGAAACTGAACCTGGTCAGCAGGTTGTACAGGTTCCGCAGAGGCTGCGCATGCCTCATTTTTTTAGGGGGTGTTTAAACTTGAACGCATTGTCCGATGATACGGTCATACAGATGTTCCGTCTAAATCGTAACAACATTTTCTGTCTGTATGACCTTGTCAAACTGGGCCTAGACCCTGAGACAGCACGCTCTTGCTCTGTCTCAGGCCTGCACAAACTCCTGGCTGTGTTGCACTTTATGGCTACTGGCAGCTTTCAGGCTGTGTCTGGGGATGTCATAGGAATCTCACAGCCCTCATTTTCTAGAAAATTAACACAGGTGATGTATACCTAACTAACTCCTCTGTTTTTGGTTGGTTTTAATTATTCGTGGCCAGTTCTGTCCTAAAATCTCATGTTTAATTTTCTATCAAATATACACATAGGTGTTGGCTGTTTTGCAGCCCCACATTGATGCCTCAATCTGCTTCCCTACCCAGGAGTCTCAGTGGCATGCCATCAGGGTAGATTTCTATGAGCTGGCTGGCATGCCCAATGTGCTGGGAGCCATAGATTGCACACACATTCAGCTGAGACCACCTAGGGGCAGGCAGCACATCTATACTAATCATCATCTAGAGCACTCCACAAATGTGCAGGTGGTTTTTGATGCAAATCTCAAAATAATGAGTGTTTTTGCTGGTTACCCTGGGGGCTGCCATGACTCCTTCATCCTCAGTCAGTCATCCCTCTTTGATAAGTTTGAGGACAGACAAATGCCAGATGGATGGCTGCTGGGTATGTCATTGTATATGTGTAGGCCTGTGTCTACTTTATCCAAATACAGGGGCATATGTATTAACCTGGAGAAGGCATTAGGAAGTGATAAACCAGTGATATGTGTAAGGTGATAAAGGCCCCAGCCAATCAGCTCCAATATGTAAATGATCATTTAGGACCTGATTGTCCGCTGCCTTTATTACCTTGCACATATCACTGGTTTATCACTTCCTTATGCCTTCTCCAGGTTAATACATCTGCCCCACAGTGTGTTACTTATGTGTTGCTGTATCTTAAAATGAAACACGTTACTATATCTGTCTTTTAGGTGATGGAGGATATGGCTGTTTCTCTTGGCTTCTAACTCCATTGTCCCGACCTGATACCCCTGCTGAACACAATTACAATCATACACATAAGTCCACGCAGAATGTGATAGAAAGATGTTTTGGTGTGCTGAAATCTAGGTTTCGGTGTCTGGATAAGTCTGGTGGCCTTTTGTTGTATAGTCCCTTGAAGGTGACTCAAATTGTGTTCTGCTGCTGCTTTCTTCATAACGTGTTTGCAACAACATCTGCCACATGTTGAGGAGAAGGAGGATGAAGAGAGCAGCCAACAAGCAGAGGAATTAGAGACATCTGGTGATACTTTGAGTACAGATGTAGGGAGGGAGGTTAGGCAAGACCTCATAAATTGTTATTTTTAAGGTAGGTTTTGTTTGCTTCTTTCATTTGTTGTGTAAGCCTAAATATATGTTGCCCCATTTTTCTTTTAAAAACCATTACTCAGAATGTGTCTGTCTCCTTGAGACATACAAACATACCCTCGCTGTATGAAAAACAAAGGTAGCATGTGTATTGTGTTTATTTTAAAGCTCAAAACAACAGATTATGAGTGGTATGCATGAAGTCTGGATAAGTGTTATTAAACTTGCACTGATAATTTATTACAAGCACACATAATCCACATAGTAATTTTTTTTTTTTTTTTTACTTTATGATTGTGCCCTCAGGACCCCACACAGTGCATGTTTTGCAGGTAACCCAGTAGGAACACAGGTGTATGAATTACTCACAGACACATTTTAAAAGGTTTACAGGTGGAGCTAATTATGTCACTTGTGATTCTGTGAGGAGACCTGCAAAACATGCACTGTGTGGGGTCCTGAGGACCGAGTTTGAGAACCTGTGTCCTAATGAAACACTCCTCCACATATAATATGTTAGCCTTGAGGAATACATGTGTCCCTATGTGTGATGCTCCATCATATTTAAGGGACACAAACTTAGTATCATCCAAAATAATTTATTTCGTAATGTTTGCTGCAGTAAACTTGCTGATTTGTAAGTCAATACACAGTTTCCCACATATATCCATTATTATACACATTATTTGTGCTTATTAAAAAAATTACAATTTCTTTGTTTCTGCATCATGTGTAAGAAACTGATTACTCATTTTTAACACACACAAACATGGCCCAACAATAATGACATTCATTTTGGCACTGAATTATCTGGGATTTAAAGTGTACTTTTGTTATGGCCATTCCTTTACAAACATAACCTATACTACAATGGACACTTTACCTGCTTCTGCAGCGTCATCATCATCAGATGTAATGGGAGTGACTGTAGGCCGACCAGTACTGCTTTTTTTTCAACACTGTAAATAATGAAACAAATAAAATAACTCATTTATTCATGCTATTGTTGATACATCCACCCATTATGTTTACAAACATTAAATCTTTCTCAAATGGATGCTTATTTATGTGTGCATAATTTCTGTACAAAACCATAAATGTTTTAAAAAAATACACACATTGGCCAATAGCCATATGCACTATGGAAAGTGCAACACAGGAAATAATGTACAGGACACAGATATAGGACACAGGGGCAGATTTATTAAGCCTGGTGAAATGATAAAGTGGAAGGTAATAAAGCACCAGCCAATCAGCTCCTAAGTGACATTTTGCAAACCCAGCCTGTAACATGGAAGTTATGAGCTGATTGTTTGGTAATTTATCAACTTCCACTTTATTACTTCACCAGGCTTAATAAATCTGCCCCACAATTACTAATACATACACTAACTACCCAAAACACAGACATCTTCATTGAAAAATGTTATGTCATTAATGAAAAATGCAATATAGAAAATGCTCTGTGATGTGGCACTACAAACACACATTAGCACAATATGAGCCAAAAACCAAACCACATTTAAAAAAACCATCATAATAGTACGGTAACTAAGTCTGCAGTGTTGTGTCAGGGTACAAATACAGACTCTAAATGTACCAAAAAATAGTGGTTTTGTCTTAAACAAGATTACATACAGTACTAATGAAATGACACATGTAACTGGCTTCAAAGCCACTTTACACTACTCCAGCCTCTAACATGTCAACCACTGATTTTCAAACATTGCACATGGATAACTGAAATAAAAAACATAGGCCAACTTGCAAACTGGCAAATGTGCAAAAGGAAAACATTATTGCTGTACAATTCAATGACACACCAAGTCCAAACTACACATGGAAAATGTACTGTAAAAAAACCACATGACATACTATAAAGTACTATGTTATATTGGCTTTGGTAAAAAAACAAAACAAAAACAATGTATTTGCTGACGCACACATGAAGATGGGAGTAATATGCAACGTCACATGACACACATTAACAAAAAACATAAAGACAGAAGTAATGTAATGGAATGATAAGACAAATACACGTGCTCACCATCCTTCCTGGGCACATCGGAATCACGGACATGGGTTGCAGACACTACTTCATGGGGTATTAAACTCCGCATGGGCTCCACATAGTCCAGATATCTGGCAATATAGGGCTGTCCACCACCGGTTTTGCGAGCCGACTTCGCCTCCTTGACCATTTTGGACTTGACACGTCGCTTTATGTCATAGTACCGTTTGCGGCACGTGTCCTCCGTCCGCTTGACCACCCCCTCACTATTTACAGCAGCAACAACTTTCGGCCACAACACTGTCTTCTTCCGTGTTGGCACCTTGGCGGACTCACACCCAAATAGCTGCCGCTGATACTTCATTAGCTCCCGCACCAATGCCACATTTTCTGCATAACTAAACTTTACATTCCGCCCAGTCTTAGTAGTTGTCCGTAGCTGCGGAGCTGTCTGATTGTCACTATCACTGTCACTTGAGGCTGCTGCAGCAACCTCACCCACCTCCTCCACCTCACTAACCTCACTCTCATTCACCTCCTCCACCTGACCAACCTCCTCCCCCTCACTCACACCCACCACCTCACTCACCTCTGAGTCGGACATAATTGTGTGGTTAAAAAATTAACACAGAAAAATGAAAAACAAACAACACACTCCTCCACTACCACTGCACAACTCACACACACACACACACACACACACACACACACACACACACACACACACACAAAAATGACAAGGGACTCTAAATCACAAAAACTTGGACAAAAAATGAGACAAAAAAAAAAAAACAAGACTACAAAAATGACAAGACTACTTTCAAACACAATACTACACTCAGAAATCGCCCAAAAAACTCCTCACCAAACCAACTACTCACCAACCTCCACAGCACAACCTCCCTCCTCACCACTAACTAAACCCACGAGGGGCGGACGGTTTGGGGCGTATTTATATGGTTGCGCACAGACACTCCTACATCTGAAACACAACCAATCACGAACGGGGATGAAAAACGAAACTAAAAGTGAAAATGCGGCCGTGGTTGATAGATAACCCTGCCACGTTTAACATAGAAAATAAACCTGTAAAAACAACAAAAACACGTACGCAAACGACAATGACGGACGTAAATGTGCCAAAAAAACCCGACTGGCATCGACATCGGAAAACACGAAAACCTTAAACTCGACTGCTTAGTAACTTGGCATATATAGTTTCAAAAAGTTGCATTAAAATGCACCCGATACAAAACGAGTTTAAACACTACACAAACCGACTCAAACACGAATATTAGTACTGTAAGACTACAGTGTTTTTTAATCAATTATGGGTAGTAATTAACAGATTTCTTGGTGGTATTATCATAAAGCGCTGTGTATTTTAGAAATATTTAGACTGTTTGTGCAAACTGTGTTGTTCGCAGCTGCTTGAGAGAGTATCCTTATTGGATTAATTATAAAATTATATAATTTATCTGAACTAATCGTATTAATTATGGCTTCATTTATAAGCAAAGCAGATAGACTGACCAGGAGGAAGCTTTTGATGACTGATACGAATACTGATATCTCGGATGAAACTGAGGAAGTACCAGAAATGGGGAAACTATTTAATGAGTTAGAGTCCCTATTAAAGGCAGAGGCACGTCATTGGTGGGATCAAGAAACTCTTAGTAAATATTTGGAAACTAAAGTAATTCCAAGGGGATTGCGAGTATTCAAGTCTTGTTCATTTAAGGATGATGTATGCTTAACCAAGGAATGGAATGCGATTTTAGATTGCTGTTCCTTTTCATTGATAAAATTGTTAATTAACTATAGAAAAGAAAAGGTACATAAAATCTCAGAGGAGGTAGAGAGAGTACAAGATCTCTTGAAACCACATGAGAATAGTAAAGAATTTAAAGAAAGAGATGGATTGCTCAATGATAAAATTAATGATTTTGAACATTCACTTATCCTCTTTAAAAAGAAAAAACTAGAAAGGGATAATAATGACTATAGAACAGATAAAGTGAGGACATATAATAAAAAAGATGATAGGAGGGATAATTATTATGTGGATAAAAACAACAGAAAGAGTAACTATAATGTATATCCAAAATACCAGACTATGAAGAGGGATAGGACACCTGTGTATAGAGATACGAAAATGGAGAGAAGGACTAAGCAATTTGGACAGGAGGGTAACCATAGACCTCAGGGGGTCCATAGAAACCGATATGAAGAGACCGAGGGTATGTATGGGAAGAAAAGAAGGTTTATGGATAATCATAGTGGAAAAAGCATCAGTTCACCAAACAGGGAGAGGATACGGTATGAAGAGAGAGGGGCGAGGCCAAAAGAGGGGTATAGAGTTGAAAGAGGTATGAGGAATGAAGAAGAAGAAGGCACCCCCCAAACTTTTTTAGGACAAAGGGAGAGGCAGAGATGGGAAACACAGAACAGGTTCGAACAACTTCAAACAAGTACTACCCCAAAAAGGTCAAGGGAAGAGGTAGAGGATGTAGAGGAGGAAAGAAGGTACAAAGTCAAAAACGTAAAACTAGGTTAAGAAATAAAGGGATTTATAACTTGTCTTCTAGAACCCTTAGTGAACATGAGAAAGCAGTTATTTCTAAGGGCTTGAAATTCGCACCATCAGCACAGCCAGACATTTTTGAATTATTTGTAGCACTTAATAAATTTACGAGAGATCTCTGTCGTAAGAGATATTTTATTAATAAATCTCTGAAAAGCAAAGAAATTGAAGGTGTGCCTATAATATTGAATGAGGATGATGATAATTGTTTATCTGCACTAAATTCTCTGTTGTTAGAGAGTAAAGGAGAATCATTATGTACAAACCAGCCCATTAAACTATTTGATCTAGCGGAAAAAGCTGAAGGGAATAGGAAATTTAGAAAGAAGTCTGAATTTTATCCGTTACAACACAGGAGTGCATATATTGAGACTTTCTATACGTCAACTTTAAATGATCTTCGCCTTTTGTGTAAGAAGGACAAAAAGAGAAGAGGGAAAAGGAATGATAATTTAAATAGAAATGAACGTCGAGCACTAACCACTCTAAGAAAGGATAAAAATATTATAATTAAAAGTGCAGATAAAGGGGGGGGGGGGGGTCGTAATACAGGATACATCCTCTTATTTAGAAGAGGCAGATAGGCAGCTTTCTAATAGAGATTATTATCAAAAACTAAGTGTGAACCCCACTGAGAAGTATACATTTGAGTTGAGGACCCTCCTGGACAAGGCCCTGACCGAGAGAGCGATTACTAAAGATGAATTTATGTTTCTTTTCAACCCTCATCCTATTATCCCCACTTACTATCACCTTCCCAAAATCCACAAATCCTTGGTAGCACCACCTGGTCGTCCCATAATTTCTGGTGTAGGGTCCCTCACTTCTAACCTATCAGCATTCGTTGACTCTTTTTTACAGACTCACGTCTCTGGTCTTCGATCCCACATCAGGGACACTACCCACTTTTTAAATCTAGTGGGAGGGATGGAGTGGAAACAGGATTATGTCTTTTTGACTTGCGATGTAGAATCGCTTTATACCAACATCCCTCATAGTGAGGGTATAGAAGCCTGTCGTCACTTTCTCAATGCTGATGTGGGATTGATGCCAGAACGACGTGGGTTTGTATTAGAGTCAATAGAATACATTTTAGCTCACAACTATTTTTATTTGATTCACAGTTTTATCTTCAAGTGCACGGTACCGCCATGGGCACCAGGTTCGCCCCTAGCTTTGCCAATTTATATATGGGCCTCTTCGAAGAGGAATATCTCTGGGGGGGTCCATATAGGGCGAACCTGGTGCTATATGGTCGGTACATAGATGATCTTTTTATTATTTGGGACGGTGTCTCTAGTGTTTCTGCTTTTATGTCTTATATTAATTCTAACACTTTTGGACTTAAATTTACACATTCTTGTCACCCTACACACATAAATTATCTGGATATCGCCCTCTCGGTCAGGGAAGGTAGGATAGAAACTAATACTTATAGGAAGGATGTTGATTGTAACAGCTATTTGAATTATAATAGCTGTCACAGTCAGAAATGGAAAGATAATATACCAGCTGGACAATATCTAAAGATGAGGAGGAATTGTACTGAACTGAGTGGTTTCCAAGAACATGCTGCTATATTAACTAATGCCTTTTTAGATCAAGATTACCCGGTGGGATTACTGGAGAGGTCACTAGAGAAAGCGGCATTTAGAGACAGGGGTTCTCTTTTGTCCAACACTAAGGATGTTAGGACTATACCCGCTGATGTATTTGTGAATGATGATAAGATACTTCCATTTATAACTAAATATAATACCTGCTCTAAGGAAATTAAGAATGTGTTAACCAAGAACTTTGAAATCCTTAAACTGGATGCCACACTGTGCCCATGCCTAGGGGAGTCAATAAAAGTAGTTTTTCGGAAAGCGAAGAATGTTAAGAATTATATCTCGCCAAGTTTCTACCAAGGACAGAGAAAAGCTACGTCCCTTTCTGATAATTGGTTGACAACACTAAGAGGTTGTTATAAATGTGGTAGAAAGAATTGTTTGACCTGCCCACATGTTGTCAACAGAAGTGCATCTTTTGAGTCTTTCACTTCAGGACAGAAGTTTGAGATAGAAACAATCATTAATTGTCAACAGACATTTGTCATATATTTGATTAGCTGTACCTGTGGTAAGCAATATGTGGGAAGGACCACTAGGAGCTTGAACACAAGGTTCCTTGAACATAGAAGAAATGTAATAAAGAAAAATTACAAGCACAGCCTCTCAAAACATGTAGTATGTTGTCATGCTGGGGACATTAATGTACTTAAGGTGCAGGGCATTGAATTTATAGCACCTACCCCAAGAGGAGGTGATAGATTTAATCGCCTGTGCACAAGAGAGGTGTTCTGGATTTTCTCGTTGGGGACCCTCACCCCAGATGGCCTCAACGAGAATATCGAATTGAATAACATTGGAGGCTGTTAGACTCCATGCATAATTTTTTGGGGGTATTGTTATTATTATTTTATTCCCCTCTCCTTCCTTTTTCCCCTCTCTTTCCTTCTTCCATTCCAATAGATTCCGGCTCCTTTATGGTTAAAATCTCTGCCAATAGGAGAAAACTGTATACTAAAATGTACTTTAGTTTGCAGAAAGTGATAATTATATTTCTATTTTACCTTGATTCAATAATTCCCTAATTATAACTTTAAATATAAAAAAAAAAGGGTGAATAATCTCTTAACATTATAACAATGGAATGATGAGATACAAATATCATCAGGTATCTATTGAATCATTGAAGAGATATTTGTAGTGGATGATGGAGGTGTGAAAACCTAATAATAAAAATTAATTAAGCTATAAATATCCGAAATATGATTCTGATAGAAAATTAGGTATATGATGGAATTGATCCTGTGGTTTTGGAGGCTGTGTAATCTATGAGCTGGTGAAGCTCCCTCTGAGCCACGAGAGCAGTTCACTTGAGAATGAGCTTCCAACATTGATTTGACTTTCTCCTGGTCAGTTTTAGATAATTGGGTTCAATTAGGTTAAATCAAAATGATTCGTTTTGTTTAAATCGAACATATGCATATATGATTGTTGAATGATGTTTGTACCACCATAAGAAACTGTTGACACTTTTTATATATGATTTAAATGCTTTTAAACAATTATATTAAGTAAGTTCCATGTATTTAAAACAGCAGAGTGTAATTTAATCAATCAGTATAATGATTGGCTTATCCCAGCATAAAAAGGGACTGGTTATACTGCTGGGATAACTCTCTGAGGAAACCGCTGGCCCCGTGGGCAGAGAAACGCGTAAGAGGGGCGTTCACTACTTGGATTCCGGTGCCCGGAGCTCTTTCACGAACGGATCCCACTACCGCACGCAGCGCAATGGAAACCTGACCGGGGATAAAGCAACAGCAGGACCAAGTGCAAAACGGTCTGCACCCCGAGGGAAGCAGAGGTGGCTGTGAGTAACCTTTCAAAAGACGTGCTGCGGCTGGGACGTAGGGGGTCGTAGCATACAGCTGTGCATCCATTTACTACACAGCGCTCTCCCCCTACTGCTATCTATTAAGGAGCCTTCCAGTGACTGATACATTTTTGCTGGATACAAATAATAAGAAGGTTGCCTTGTCTAAAGCCAATTAATTATCAAGACAGCATGGTTACAATTGGACACAATTAATGCGTACCAGTGGAGATTGTACGGATCTATCCGTGTGAATAGACAATTACTAATTCGAGCTCAGGGCATGGGACTAAATAAAGAGTGCACTATATTGTTTTTAATATCCGGATATTATCCTTGATTTTATTTGCTGTTTATATGTGGATTGTAATAAATGTGTGATTTAAACTGACCCTGTTCTTAGCGCTCCCTTGTTTAAATATATTTTGTAGTACTGTAAATATAGGCCTTAGTCTGCATGCTATGACTGAGCAAAGAAGTTGATATTCCCAAGAGACAGAAGAGTTTTGTGCGATCCCAAGGTTGCTGCCCAGCAGGGTTGCCATCAGAAATGATGGGGCCCGGGACTGTCAAAATAGACACGGCCCCTCCTTCGAAAAAAAAAAAAAAAAATTCTGCCACACTGCTCTTCCCCTATGTGATGTCATACATTGTGATGTTACATATAGGTAGAGTGTTGTGGACCTACAGGAATGGTTTACGTAGAGCTGATGCACAGATAAGGCTTGCTTTAAGAAGTCCTCCTTGCGCATAAGATTGCAGTTGATTTATAGAGTGATGTAGCTCTACAGGTATTGGCGGCAGGAGCCAGGAGTGGGCCCTCCTCTCTGTAAGAGCCCGGGACACCAGTCCCCACAGTCCCCCCCTGATGGCTGCCCTGCTGCCCAGTCACCACCCATAAATACCCTTTTCATGAATAGTATGGTCCTCCGATGGACAGATCAGTTGTCCATGTATACAATACCTGTTCCAGCCGAATTCCAATTGCTTTCTTTGGTGCATGCACAGTGTGGGTTATTCAGGTTTGTTAGCAAACTAAAAAAGCACTCTAATGGGCAAAACCATGTGCACTGCAGGTGGGGAAGATGTACAATACCATGTGCAGAGACTTTCAGATTTGGGAGAGTTATTTTGTTTCTGTGCAGGGTAAATAGTACTGGCTATTTTATTCTTACACTGCAATTTAGATTTCAGTTTGAACACACCTCATCCAAATCTAAATCTCTCTGCACATGTTCCATCTGCCTCACCTGCAGTGCAACATGGTTTGCCAATTAGTATGCTTTTTAGTTTGCTAACAAACCTCACTAAGGCAAGGTATTTGGAGATCTGTACAAATTATGACCTGCGTGCAGCTCAGAAATTACCCTCTTGCTTCAAGGGACTGCAACAGCCCATCTGCACCAACAAAACATAAAGAAAATGATTCTCATATGGGTTCCCCATCCAGAGGCATTGCAGTTCTACACATGTAATTTAGGATTAAGGAGTGTATAAAGAGTGATACCTTCACATGTATTTAACATTAAGATATTCTATGAAACATCAATTAAAACAAATCCATTACAACAAAACAGAAGCATTGAATTAGAACATAAATACTGTATATACAACAAAGGTTGTACTCATACCTGGAACTTAAGACTGTAAAAAGCATGTGTACTGTATATGTATATGGGGTTGAATCTTTATGTCCTTAGATGGCAGTGCTTGAAAGGTCCAGGCTTAGAGATACTTTTATTTGTGATCTACAGTACATTGGGGGTCATTCCGAGTTGATCACTCGCTAGCAGTTTTTAGCAGCCGTGCAAACGCATTGTCGCCGCCCACCGGGGAGTGTATTTTTGCTTTGCAGAAGTGCGAACGCCTGTGCAGCAGAGCACCTGCAAAAACATTTTGTGCAAAACAAGACCAGCCCTGAACTTACTCTTCGTGTGCGTTGATTCTAACGTTGGAGGGTTGGCTTTTGACGTCACACACCCGCCCAGCATTCGCCCAGTCACGCCTGCGTTTTCTCCGGCACGCCTGCGTTTTTCCAAACACTCCCTGAAAACGGTCAGTTGACACCCAGAAACGCCCTCTTTCTGTCAATCATCTTGCGGCCGGTTGTGCGATTGGAATCGTTGCTAGAACCAGTGCAAAACCACAAAGGACTTTGTACCCATACGATGCGGGTGCACATTGCGATGGCTACACATGTGCAGATTAGCCATTTTTTCCACTGATCGCTGCGCAGCGAACAACAGCAGCTAGCGATCAACTCGGAATGACCCCCATTATTTTTCAACCTGTTTCGAGTGTTCATGCTTTTTGAAAGACAGTATGTAGACTCTCTTTGTTGACAGAATTCTGCATAACACACTTTTCTAATAGTGAAACAGTGCAAACAGGGTGATTATTGACCTCTCGGATATATTGCAACTGGAAATGAACCCATTCGTGAAACCTAAATAAGGATATTTGACATAAATTGATATATAGTGTACATCCCTAGGAGGTAGCATTCTTACAAGAGATGAATGAGCTCAGTTTTCTGAAATCCAAGCCCACCAGAACTTCCGGGCATCTGAGGGAATCCAACCACCTGTTCGGGTTTTTCTGCCTTGTTTGGATTCCAAAATGAGGCAAAATGTAATCTTCCCAGCATCTGATCTCGTGTGGTTTGGATCCAGTATATGTCCCTCCCTGACCTATCCTAGACCTAGTCCACTCCAGTCCCCTCAGGTGCTAGTGTTAATATTGGCTGAGCTAGATACAGAATAGGCAGTTATCAAATCTTTGTTTATTATTATTTATAGCGCAGGAAATTACATCTATTGTCTAAGTGTGTTACAGTGGTGCTGCTGAGCATTAACCCTTAGAGCACAGCACACTGCTGTTTTTGTCACTGCCTACATTCTAGCCCAGAGTTCCATATAGGGCAGCTTTAACCCATTGGTGCACACTGTTTTTTTTGTCATTGCCTTGTCAACAATGCAACCCAAAGCTCCTAACACATGGCAGCAGCATTAACCTTTTTTTTGGTGCACAGTGCACGCTGGTGCCTGTAAAACCTTATGGTGAAAAGTAAAAAAAAAAAAATTCTGTGTGCAATAGGCGACGTTCCCCACTGCATTAAATAAATGACTCCGCATTGTTGTTATTTGTGAAAAAAGTTAAACAGAAACATTTTATTTACAACTTGTGTGTTCAATAAAGCTCAATAGGTGCTGTGTCACACTGCATTCATATATATAAACACTGAGTTGATATTTATCATAAACAGTCTATGGAAGAGCAGCAGCAGCAACAACCAAGTACTAGTGCTGTGGCTGCTGTCAGTTATGATAGTACTACAAGTTCTACTAAAGGTGGTCAGAAAATTAAGGAAAGGGCACCTGAAATTGAAAACTTTCACAATATAAAAAAAGGAGTAGAGGTGGCACCTTAAAAAGTGAGAAATCAGTGCCCCCTCAAAAAAGAACATTAAGACAGTAGAAGAACAAACTCTGTGTTCACAAATCCCTTAGTAGAGTCTAGGGGTGTCCACTTTAACAATGTGTGAGTCTAACATTTCTCACACATGCCTCCTTTCACCATTTCTGCACCATCTGCACATGCGGGGAGGAGCAGTACAAGTAAAGTTGGTGATTATGACACAATAGAAATTGAGGCTGCTAGGGTGGAAGTGTAACAGGATAAGGGAAATTTTTGAGTACTATAAATGCTATTGAGGATGAGAATGTTGATGACGTTGTTTTTGTAAGTCAGCCACCAGTGTAAGCAGTTCTTGCCTATAATAAAAAGAAAGCCATATTGATGCCTGAGTATAAGAACAAAAATCGCCACCTCTTGGGTGTTGGATTTTTTAAGTTAAATAAGTTAGATAATGAAGGGTATGTGCTTGAGTGGTGGTAGAGTGATCATATTGACGTCTTCCCTGACATCAAGCTGGTACTTGGCAATGGCTTCCTTATCCTCAAAATCAGTGCAAGGGAAACTCAATGAATGTAACTCTGTGACAGTATTGTAGACAGGCTGTGTGGCTGCTTCTCTCTCAGCTGAGAGAAGTGATATCAGGTGGTGTCTTCAGACATCCACCCAGCAGTAGAACCTGAGTTCACATGGGTCATTGTATCATCCTTGATCCAATATTTCCAATTAATCCTCTGTGAACTGAAATTGCCATGCTAATTCCTCATCCTCCAAGCCTGCAAATGGTCATTTGTAACACAGCTCACACTGGTCATGGAGGGTTTCACTGTGACATTCCCCAGTGCTTTCTATCATAAACCTGGTCAAGATTGGTCTCGCCCAGTGGATCATAAAGGGAAGATGGTTCTTAGCACTCTCTCAATAAGTCCTCATCTGCCTAGCCTGCAAATGGCCAGTGGTAAAACAGTTTGGCTGACCAGAAAAATCTGTAATGCAACATTCCCCCAGGGATGGGAGAATGGGTTGCAGGAGGTGTGTCCTATCATCCACCTGGTGGTCAGTGTCTGCATACCCAGTTACTCATCTGGAAAATCAGTGAAGGAATAAAGGTATACTGTACAATCCCTTAATGGCTTGATGAATAGACAATCTCTGCACTAGCTGTTTCATCTGCGACCATCTGCTCATTGACATTTTGGGGCAATCACAATATCTCTCTGCATACAAACATTTCTATTGACTCCAGGCTGATCATTAGTCCATTCCTTGAGCTCAATCCTTCCTTAGGCATCCGATGTGGGCATTCAATAGCTTCACAATCTGCTCCTGTATATCTGAACACCATTCAATTTGAATGTATTTCAAGGAGCTGCAAAGGAACCCCAAAGGTATGGGATCCACTGCACCTCATACACATACACCAGAACCATTTGGGATGTGGGAGGCATAATAGGGATCCTCTGTACACTATCTCCATGTCTGTAGGGTTTTTGTGGTGTCCACTCCACATACATGGTGCCATATTTGCCATGTGGCTATTAGTCACCACCACTCTGCTTGTTTAACATCTGGTCCACTGGCATTGTGGCTCCCAGACTTCTCTGGGTACTCCAGAGCATACAGATGACCTCTACTCCAGCCATTACCACAATACCTTGCTTGTGCCTTTTCAGAGCCTCTTCAGTGGTCATTGTGTTTGTGCTGCTTTCGCCATTTTGCTGTGATGTTTGCTTCAGTTCTTGCTTTTGTGCTTGTAACTTGAGTGATCCCACTGCTGCTACCAAATGTGAAGATTTGGGGTTACAGATCACTTGGGCATGGTGGTAGATGAAAACCAATGATGGTTTATTGAACAGAATGGGTGATAAACCGCACAGCACTCTTCAGTAAAACAATTCCCATAATGAATCCCTGGCAGAGTATCATCTCTTAATGTAGAATAAGTGACTCATCTCTCCAGACCTCAAAATAGCCCTCAATAACAACCTCCTAATCCCTCCATTGGAATGACCTGCCAGATTTGTGGTATCTGTGCAATACCCAGCCCCCGCCACCTCTTCCAAATGTCATCTTTCAGGTGATACCCTGTTGGGTCTGACCCTTGGCTGTCTGGAAGAGCTCACTGTTAGGCAATAGGGAGTAAACAGAAGGGACAATGGCACATTAATTCCTTCTTGCCTTGAGCGTTTCCTGTGGAGGGAGATTGTAACCCACAAGGTGATTTTAACAGGAGGATGTCACATTTCCCTCACAGGTACTTCTGGTTTGATCAATTCGTAAGGTCATTCTGTATGGAAACATCTACCACATAATGTCACACAGCAACACATATCCATAAATGTAAATCCAATATCAAACTCTCCTCCTAACCCTCTTGTCTATGCTCACTGTCTACCCCTTCTGTGTCACCCCGGCCTGTTAGCCCTTCACCTTTTAGATTTTAAGCTCACAAGAGCAGGGCCTTCTTTCCTCATGTGCCTTTCCTTTACTTACTTACACTATCTTATACTCCATACTACCTTTAATGGCACCTAAACCCTGGTTTTCTATACCTGTCCTATATTGTCTTGAACTGTAAGTGCTGTTTTCTTGTGTGCTCACTTGATTATGTACTGTGTAATGGGCGCTGCAGATCCCTTGTGGCACCATATAAATAAAGGATGATAATAATAATAATAATAATAACAATAATAATAATAATAATAATAATATCAGTACAGACCCAGTATAATCACCAGGGTATGAAGTAAGTAAAGAACACAGGGCTAAAATGTGCAGTCCAGATATGGTTTGCAATAAGGCGTTATAACTTTAATCCCCTACATTAGTAATTCCCAAACTTTTTTGTATCACAGCACCCTAGAGTATCAGAATTTTTTTCATGGCACCCTGGGCGCAAAAGTTTCATATTGAGAAATTTATAAACAAATATTAAATTAAGCAAATTATGTTTATATGTCATCCTTAGGTTCATATATGTGGTGAGATTTTCTTTTGTTTGTCCACATATTTTATGATTGGCAGACACAAGCATTGGTTTTGGCTATTACATTGACAATAAATAGTTTGAATCATTCCTGGATCACCAACCTGAGGCACCCCTGCAAGTGTCCCACGGCACCCCATGGTGCCACAACACATAGTTCGGGAACCGCTGTCCTACACAATTCAAGTCTCTTTACAGCTACCAATTAGATTTTGACTAGCATTTTCTAGAATGAAATAGAGGTGTTATGTTCTATTGGCAACACCTCCACTTTTATGCTTAGAAGCTTTAGTAAATATACCGCTAAATTTAATAATCATCAAATCTACAATTCACTGGGTATTCCTAATTTTCCTGCTGGTTTTATATCCCCCCCCATCCCCTTCACTAAGGTCCAATTCTGAAAAACCACTTGGAACCCACAAGGTTAGAAGACACCGTTAAGCACATTTCCATTTATTTATTTATCATGTACTGTATATCATGCAAACCACTAGATTTATTATGTGATGGTTTAAGCAAATAACTAATAACCTCAGGGAAAAAAATATTTATAGGTACCACTGTACTTTAGAAATATGATCACCAGTTGTCATACAGTAAGATAAGGAACATTTTATTGTCATTTTATATTAAGGCAGACATATTCTTAATTAACTAAAGAAGGCACTATTTCAGTTTATAGCAAAGTTTCACAAACTCCGCCATTAATTAGTACCTCAGTCAGTTTTATTTAACTATCTGGAATCAAGCTTGGATATCCTTAATACCTGGGCTGTAATGGCTGCATTTGGGAAACTCTGGTTTATATATTGAAAAAGGGATAATAAACAAGGAGGAACTATATTAATAACTGTTAGGAATCCAAAGTATAATAATCAAAGTAAGTGGACAATAAAAATATTAATTTAAGGGGCAATATATGTATTATTTACTGTAATGGGTCGATAGTAAATACACGTTTTTTTTTTTTTTTTTGCAATTTTCATATATCAGTAAAAGTTATTACTGTATGGAGAGAGGAGAGAGGGGGCTATTCACTGTAAGCAAATGATGAATTCTATGAATCTACTGGTGATTTGTCCATTTGAAATCCACTGGGTATGACCGGAAGCACCATCTAAACTGCTGAAAAGTAAATTCAGTCATGTAGAGGTCAAAACTACCATCAATCCACAGCGGACAGCAGCACTTTGCCTACATTTAGGTTTTCCTATATGGGAGATGCCCGGAGAGGAAAAGCAGGTGGGCTAACAGTATCATTAGACCCCACTCCTTCGGCAATGACAGTGGAATTACCTGTATTTATATCTACATTCTGCCCTCTTCACTAGGAAGTGGGCAGAATACAGGAGGGATGCCCACTCTTCCGGGGGTTCAGGGATCAACTCAAAAATCCTATGTCTCCCACTGGTGTGGATCATTAGATCGGCAGTGTCTAGGTCGACAATTTTTAGGTCAACCACTATAGGTCAACAGTCACTAGGTCGACAGGGTTTGAAGGTCAACTGGGTTTCTAGGTCAACATGTTCTAGGTCGACAGGTCAAAAGGTCGACATGAGTTTTTCATGTTTTTCTGGTGTCGTTTACTCCGTACAGTGACCGGGATGCCCAATTAGTGCACCGTGTCCCATCTATCCACTACCGCTGTGCTCGGCAAAGGTTACTATTCCCAATCATAGTCCGCATGGATCGTTAAGTATGAAAAAGTTCAAAAAAAGAACTTAAAATTCAAAAACTCATGTCGACCTTTTGACCTGTCGACATAGAACAAGTCGACGTAGAAACCCTGTCGACTTTGAAAGCATGTTGACCTAGTGACTTTCGACCTATAGTGGTCGACCTAAACATTGTTGACCTGGACACTGTTGATCTTCAGACCGTATACCGTCTCCCACATGTTACGGGAGAGTAGGCAACTCTGAGCTTAACCTACAATAATATAATTTAGATAAAATTATTGGAGTGTTTATAACTTGCTCTCTTTCCTTTTGCTAAAGCAGGCAGCCATGTTTGGAAAAGGATTACTCTCCAACTGTACAAGCAAATGGCGATTGACATTTACACAGACTTGATCCCACAGCAATTCAATGTTAGCCTTTTGGCCTGTATAAGATTCCAGCAGCCAGAGTATTTGCAGCTCTTTATAATGGAGTAAGAAAGTAATACATAACTTTTTTTGCAAAATAGCTGGTTAATATTAGAGTAAAAATAAATGTTACATATTTTTTTTATATATATAGAAATTGTAAGTTTTAAGATTAATGGCCCTTTAACACTCCTGGCAAAAGACTAAAGATTACTTGTGTGTAACATGTACTGTATAGTGCAAAAGAGTTCACCAACCATGAAACAGGGATCAATTGTGCAGGTCAGAAGCAGTTATCTGATTCAGAAATAAATCAAGGTGGTTCAGTAGAGAAGCTTCAACTACTTGCTGAACTAAGCAGTCAAACTCTTTCATGTCCACCCACCAAAATAAGTGAAATAAGTCTATGAAACAAGAAATAAGGAGGTACATTTATATTCCAGTTAAAACTATTTTTTAAACACGGTTGGCTTTTGGCAGGTCTTTATTTAAAATATGTTCTGTATCTACAAGTTAAAGATGAGTTTATTACCCAAAGGTAGAAATAATACATTATGTGTATTCAGTAAGTTAAAGTAAAAATAGAACTGTGTTTACCATGTGTGTCACACATACCAAATACACACAATGGCCCCCACAGCAAATTTTAAAAACATATTGGCCCCCACAGGAAAAAAACAAACACACATTGGGGTATATTTACTAAGCTCCCGATTTTGACCGAGATGCCGTTTTTTCTTCAAAGTGTCATCTCGGTTAATCTCGGTAATTTACTAAACACTAATCACGGCAGTGATGAGGGCATTCGTAATTTTTTGCAAGTTCAGGTAAAAAATTACGAATGAATACACCATCGGTCAAAACGCGGCTGTTTAAGTATGAATCTCGGTCATTTACTAAGAAGTGCAAAGCCAAAAAAGAACAAACACTGCCGTGAAAAATTACAACTCGTAAAAAAGTGCTAAAAAAAAACAGACCTTTTTTTTTTATTCGTGATTGGATAGGCATGCACGGATCCATGAGATCCGTGCATGTATATCAGTGGGAAGGGGTGGGAAAGTGCTTATTTTTTCAAAAAAAATTGCGTGGGGTCCCCCCTCCTAAGCATAACCAGCCTCGGGCTCTTTGAGCCGATCCTGGTTGCAGAAATATGGTGAAAAAAATGACAGGGGTTCCCCCATATTTAAGCAACCAGCATCGGGCTCTGCGCCTGGTCCTGGTCCCAAAAATACGGGGGAAAAAAAGAGTAGGGGTCCCCCGTATTTTTAAAACCAGCACCGGGCTCCACTAGCTGGACAGATAATGCCACAGCCGGGGGTCACTTTTATACAGCGCCCTGCGGCCGTGGCATCAAAAATCCAACTAGTCACCCCTGGCCGGGGTACCCTGGGGGAGTGGGAACCCCTTCAATCAAGGGGTCCCCCCCCCCCAGCCACCCAAGGGCCAGGGGTGAAGCCCGAGGCTGTCCCCCCCCATCCAATGGGCTGCGGATGGGAGGGCTGATAGCCTTTGTTGTAAAATAAAAGATATTGTTTTTAGTAGCAGTACTACAAGTCCCAGCAAGCCTCTCCCGCATGCTGGTACTTGGAGAACCACAAGTACCAGCATGCGGCGGAAAAACGGGCCCGCTGGTACCTGTAGTACTACCACTAAAAAAATACCCAAAAAAACACAAGACACACACACCGTGAAAGTATAATTTTATTACATACATACACACATACATACATACTTACCTTATGTTCCCACGCAGGTCGGTCCTCTTCTCCAGTAGAATCCAAGGGGTACCTGTTGAATAAATTCTACTCACGAGATCCAGGGGTCCAGGCTCCTCGGCAAATCCAGGGATAATCCACGTACTTGAATAAAACAAAAAAACGGTTGCCCGACCACGAACTGAAAGGTGACCCATGTTTGCACATGGGTCACCTTCCCACGAATGCCAGAAACCCACTTTGCCTTCTGGCTAAGTGGGTTTCTTCAGCCAATCAGGGAGTGCCACGTTGTAGCACCCTCCTGATCGGCTGTGTGCTCTTGTCCTCACTGACAGGCAGCACACGGCAGTGTTACAATGTAGCGCCTATGCGCTACATTGTAACCAATGGTGGGAACTTTCTGCCCTGCGGTTGACCTAAAGTGACGTCACCGCTGAGCAGAAAGTTCCCACCATTGGTTACAATGTAGCGCATAGGCGCAACATTGTAACACTGCCGCGTGCTGCCTGTCAGTGAGGACAGCAGCACACAGCTGATCAGGAGAGTGCTACAACGTGGCACTCCCTGATTGGCTGAAGAAACCCACTTAGCCAGAAGGCAAAGTGGGTTTCTGGCATTCGTGGGAAGGTGACCCATGTGCAAACATGGGTCACCTTTCAGTTCGTGGTCGGGCAACCGTTTTTTTGTTTTATTCAAGTACGTGGATTATCCCTGGATTTGCCGAGGAGCCTGGACCCCTGGATCTCGTGAGTAGAATTTATTCAACAGGTACCCCTTGGATTCTACTGGAGAAGAGGACCGACCTGCGTGGGAACATAAGGTAAGTATGTATGTATGTGTGTATGTATGTAATAAAATTATACTTTCACGGTGTGTGTGTCTTGTGTTTTTTTGGGTATTTTTTTAGTGGTAGTACTACAGGTACCAGCGGGCCCGTTTTTCCGCCGCATGCTGGTACTTGTGGTTCTCCAAGTACCAGCATGCGGGGGAGGCTTGCTGGGACTTGTAGTACTGCTACTAAAAACAATATCTTTTATTTTACAACAAAGGCTATCAGCCCCCCCATCCGCAGCCCATTGGATGGGGGGGGACAGCCTCGGGCTTCACCCCTGGCCCTTGGGTGGCTGGGGGGGACGGACCCCTTGATTGAAGGGGTCCCCACTCCCCCATGGTACCCCGGCCAGGGGTGACTAGTTGGATTTTTGATGCCACGGCCGCAGGGCACTATATAAAAGTGACCCCCGGCTGTGGCATTATCTGTCCAGCTAGTGGAGCCCGGTGCTGGTTTTAAAAATACGGGGGACCCCTACTCTTTTTGTCCCCCGTATTTTTGGGACCAGGACCAGGCGCAGAGCCCGATGCTGGTTGCTTAAATATGGGGGAACCCCTGTCATTTTTTTCCCATATTTCTGCAACCAGGATCGGCTCAAAGAGCCCGAGGCTGGTTATGCTTAGGAGGGGGGACCCCACGCATTTTTTGGGGGGATTTTACATTGTTTAATTAAAAATAAAAAATAAAAAGAACCCCAGCACGGATCACACAGATCCGGCCGAGATTGATTGTAAAAAAAAACGGCAGTGTTTTGCTAATCACTGCCGTAAAATTAGGAAAAAAAAAACGAATGACATCGACATCGGAAGAAAAGAAAAACACGAATACGACAGCTTAGTAAATCCATCGTAATAAATTCAAAAAGTTGCAGTTTTACACTCTCGATGTCATTCGTGATTGAACTTTGACCTATTTTCGGAAATTACGAATCTTAGTAAATATACCCCATTGTCCCCAAATGGAAAAAAAAAAAACAGATTGGCCCCAACATGAAAAAAAATTCAAACATTGGCTTCCAAAGGAAAAAAAAGGAAACAGATTGACTCAACAAATGCCCCACAGGAAACAAAAACACACATTGATTCATTCACTGTCCCTCCAGACCCCTACAGAAGAACTCACCTGGGCTTTCAAAGACATCTGAAGAGAGCTAGCCTCTTTGTAGTGCTTCTAGACCAGTGAGTACCTCCAGAACAGTGAGTGACCAGTCCCTCCCTCAACCAAGGCACCAGCACACAGAAGCCTGCCTCAGTGACTCACTGACATATTGTGGCTATGTGGCCTATGATGTCATGCTGCCACATCGCCGTTTTTAGGGTCGCACCTGGCCCAAGTCACATTTGAGCCACCTTAGATAGCCCAGCACTGTCCAGGCTAGGCTTTGGAGGACAATGTGGGTGTATTGTTTCAGGTCCTGATGGTGACTGCACTGCTCTCCTGCTGCTGGAACGAGCCTTGAGCCACCCTTGCCAAATATACCATGGTCCTCAATTATTGTAATTGTCTATTGCTGCCCTGAAGTCTGCATTGGTCTTTAAATTATACTTGGTAAAGTGTCATTAGTTAATATGCAAAAACAAAATATTCAAATAGGTCAACCCAAAAGACTAGAGTGTATTGGGGCATGTGGTTTTTATTACATTATAGATCAAGAGTGGCTTATTATTATTCTAGTTTATATAACTGCAACAACTTTTGGTGTGTGAATACTGTCTCCATGGTGCAGTTTCAGCACAGCTTATGCTCACCTTCCTCACTATACAGATATCTAAAATACGAGACTGTTAGAGAGTGAACATCTCTACCAATTAGTAACTAACGTGTTTGTCTGTCAAAGGCTTAAGGTAAGCAAAAAGTTCATCAGTACTCTTTAAATGGGCAGTAACATTTTCAGATATATGCAAGAATATACATAATTTCTCCTTGTCCATTGTAAAACCAAACATTATAAAATGTTACCTTATACAAGAAGAAAGCCAAGAGTTTTTTACAATGACATTTAATGTGACTTTTGTACATTTTTATTCAAGGATTAATTGCATACAGTATCACTGAAGTTCAAATTTCGCATTCATTGTAAATTGTTTAACATCTCCATTATAGATGTGATCTTCTCTGACAAATAATGAATACAGGGCATCGATCCAAGTACTTAGAATGATGGCCAAATGTTTTGAAAGAGTCGTTTCATAAGAAATTATTATTTTATTGAAGTAATATTTGCCAAATGTCATTCATTGTAAAGTAGCATTGGATGACCCTGCACTATTCATACATATTAAATGAAAAGATTTCAGAATTTTTAGATAAACTAACATATGCTTGAGCTTCCATTTTAGAATAACAACTTGAAATAAATACATATCATGACATTTGACAAGTCATTAAAAAACAGATGTAGCCAGAGTTATCCCAAAGGGTTATTTAAAGAACACCCATAAATCTGACTATGAAGTTATAGCAGCAATAGCAACAAAAGCTGTAAACATCATTGTTCACCACTTTAAATAGCTACAGAACAGGAATGTACTTTGGAAGTCAAATAAGAAACTGCAATGTCCACTGTTATGGTTTCTTATAAATCCTTAAACTCTTCTCCAAAGCACCACACAATAAATTAATAGATTGTTCCGTTTAAAATTTTCCGCCTGGAGAAGCCAGCCGATAGCTGACCCAAACTTAGAAATCCATATAGTACTTCCTGACTACTATTTCAGGGCATTTGGCATGAGAAAACCATAGGTAGCGGAAGGAAGCATCTGCATGAAACTGGGAGCAGGTTTAACTAGACAGGGAGAGACACCACTGGCATTTGTAATAGTCACAATATGCCAAGGCTTGACAACAGTTTTTCCTCTAGATGAAGTCACTGAACACTCAATGGTTTGTCAGGGTATAAGTGGTAGAGGTTTTTTTTTAAGAAATGGAAAAAAACAAGCTGCACCTCTCTACAGAAATCATATCAACAACTTTAGAATATAGTGAACGATTTAGAAGATATTGTAGATCCTGAAGGCACAAATTGATGGCACTTTCCAAGCAGTTTTGAGGCCCTTCCTTGATACAAAATTACTAGAGCTTCTTTACATTAGATAAGATTTGGGTGCACTAATTATTTAACATACTCATCAGATTGGACCCACAAGACCATATGAACAGAATCATCCATGGATGGCCATACTGTATTTCATTGTCTTAATTAAGCCCAGAAATTAGATGGCTAAAATGTCTACAAAAGATATGTTAGCATAAGCTACTGTTTGAAAGTTTATGTCTCTTTCTTTGTCAATATTTTTTGACTGTGTTATCTAAAGCAGGAAATTAATTTTCTGTACTTTGCTTGTTCATGTTGGTCAGGAAAAAGTGGAAAATAGTCCTATTATACCGTACCAGTCTAAGACTCTTTTATGTTAATGATTAGGTATGGAGGAAGAGAAAAAGAAAGACTCTAAGTTGGGGCACTCTTTATATGATGAAAAATGATTAAAACTTAGCATTTAATTGAGTAAAGTCTAAAAGGTTTGTACACAGAAGGAAAATTGGAAAATTTCACCTCCACATCCAATATCGTAAATTATTGATCTGATGAGAGTTATTACAAAAAAAAAATCATTAATCAAAATTTATATTCATTAATGTGCACCTGAGGTAAAAATATCGGAACTGGAATATAGGTGGATATTTATTTATTATTTTATTTATTTATTAACGGTTTCTCATATAGCACAGCATATTCTGTTGTGCTTTACAATTAGAACAACAGTAATAGAACAAAACTGGGGAACAACAGTAATAGAACAAAACTGGGTAAAAACAGACAGACATAGAGGTAGGAAGGTCCTGCTCACAAGCTTATAATCTATAGGGAAATAGGCATTGATACACAAGGATAGATGCTACCTATTGCATAATGGTCCACCAAATTTCTAGGTTCTTAATGGGTTGTATGATATGATCACCCAGCAATGTTGGTCAAGTGTCAGGAGGGTGTGACAGTAAAGAGAGACAAGATATGTGATGTTATGTGTACTGTATAGAGAGGATGTAATTAGATAGGGAAGCACTGAAGTTTATGTGGTTGGGTCTGGAATTTGATAGGCTTGTCTAAAGAGGTGAGTTTTCAGGGAACGTTTAAAGGTTTGGAGACTAGAGGTGAGTCTTATTATGCATGGGAGGGCATTCCACAGAGTGGGTGAAGCCCGGATAAAGTCCTGTAATTTCGAGTTTGAACAAGCAATGTGTGTGGATGAGAGACACAAATCTTGTGCAGAGCAGAGAGGTCGGGTAGGGAAATATTTTGAGATGAGTGAAGAGATGTATGTTGGTGCAGTTTGGTTAATGGCATTGTATGTAAGTAAAAGTAATTTATATTTAATACGGTAGAATACCGGTAACCATTGGAGGGACTGACAGAGCGGATCTGCAGACGATGAACATCTAGCAAGGAAGATTAGCCTTGCAGCTGCATTCAAAATGGATTGTAATGATGAGAGCCTATGTTTGGAAGGCCAGTCAGGAGACTATTACAATAATCAATGCAGGAGATAATGAGAGCATGGATTAGAGCTTTGCTGTGTCTTGTGTAAGATATGGTCATATTTTGGATATGTTTCTTAGATGAATGTAACATGATCTTGAGACAGAATGTATGTGGGGAACAAAGGACAGTTCAGAGTCAAGAATGACAGCTAGGCAGCGAGCTTGTGGGGTAGGGGTGATTGCAGAGTTATCAACAGTGATAGAGATATCAGGTTGGTAACTAATATTTGCCCGTGGAAATATAATTAATTCTGTTTTGGAAATATTAAGTTTGAGGTGGCGAGATGTCATCCAAGATGAAATGGCAGAAAGGCACTCAGTGACATGGCCCAATACAGATGGTGACAAATATGGGGAGGATAGGTAGATTTGAGTTTTATCCGCATACAGATGGTACTGAAATCCGAAAGAGTTGATTAGTTTGCCAAGAGATGTGGTATAGATACAATATCCAGAAATGGTGGAGACAGAGGCACAATTCAGAAAGATAAGGACTCTAGTGTTGTCCAATGTAAAGTGCCTTCTGTTAACTGATCTCCTAGTAGGAATTAATTAGCTGCGTGTAGGTCTAAGATCAAAGTATGGTATAACCTGAGTAGACAGAGGAAATGGTAAGGGTCAAAGGTTGCTCCAACACTTCTGCTTTTTGTGTTAGATAAGGAATGTTATTGCTGCACCCAATATTCCCTAGTGGTCTCCCGTCTAGGTGCTAATTAGGCTTCTCACTGCTTTGCTTCCAAGATCAGGCGAGATTGGTTGTAGCTGGTGAGATATGGCAATAAACACCAAATTAAAACAGAGAGTGTTTGGTTAATGACAAATACTGAGAATAGAAGTACTGCTGCTGTCCAATAGATATGCACAGGTTCTCTGTTATTGTAGTATTGCAGAAAAATGATTTACTGGCATTTGGATGAGAGAGTACTGAAATAAGAGTGATATATAAATGAATAGGTTAGGGGCCCACCTTCTGCTGTCCACTGTCATATAATAGATTATAGCGGATAGTGGATGAGAGAGGTGGGCTGCCTTTGCCTATTGGAATGAAAGAGTATAAGCAACAGTTGGTACGACTTGCAATTTATAACAATGTTTAAGATAACAGTTATCTAATTTTTAGTGAGTACAGAACACTCCAAAATTCACCATGCAGCTCCTGCTTTGTAAAGAAGGTGTGATAGATGGGTGTAAATAGCAGTTCTGTAAATTGGAGAAAACAGTTTTAAATGATGTTATGCAAATGAAAAAAGAGGCATTAGTATGTATGTCCAAAAATCAACAAATATATAGGTAGATAATAGTAATCTGTCTGAGTAATACAGGAATTATAGGTATACACTGATCTCTTGGGCAGATTTTGGCAGCAGAAAAAAAAGGTAGAAGATTTATGAACCCAAGTGGGTATATATATGATACCAGGAGATGTGTGGGCTGGACTGTGCACAGTTCAGCTCCACTAGTTCACAAATGGCCATTTCACAGGGAGGTGGCTTGTTCACTGTGCACATTTCAGCTCCACTAGTTCACAAATGGCCGTTTCACCGGGAGGTGGCTTGTTCACTGTGTTATTGATTACAAAGACTTCCTTAGAAAAGTGGACACTCAGAATTCCTGGAAATTTTGCACACCAGATTGTACAATTATTTGCTAAATTTGGTATTTTATTGCTTGCCTCTTGGCATATATTTGCTTATTGTACTTTAGTTTCTTTTACAAGAACATCATTTTCCTACTTCAGATGGATATGTGTTTCTCATTTGACATGGTTGTCATGCAGTAGATGTGCCATATCCCATAAGTCACTTCTACTCAATTATATATATATATATATATATATGGAGGTAGGGGAGAAGAACAAGCGCCATATGGTGTAGTATTTCGAGGGATTGCTGACTCTAGACTGCCATAAAAGAAGCTAGGGGTATCTCCAGACTGTCCGTTGACCGACGTTGAGAGAAGGTGTCCACGACTTGGATTGATCCGGGAGGTTGGGTTTCTTTACGCTTCCGCGTACTGTACGTGACAGGAGCGGCCACAGGTGGGGGACAGCCATTGTGAAAAGAGAGACTGATAGGCCCGGTTCCAAGACGATATCCGGTACTTACAGTATATCTACGTATCCTCTATTTGCCATTTGTTTCGAAATACTACACCATATGGCGCTTGTTCTTCTCCCCTACCTCCACAGAATCGCATGACTGAACTTACCCAGGTCATTTCTTGGAGAACTGAGCTGCCACCAAAGAGGTTTGGAAGGTGTCCATAGAACACAGAATATTTGCTAGACGGCTAGAGATACGGACCCGGATACGACTAATTAAGTCGCAGAATATTGACGTTTGGCGACCCCTTCTTTGGAAAGGGATTACCGAACGTTGGACAAGTGCACTGACCTATAAAAACAATTTATATATATATATAAGCACAATGAAGCGGCACTCCAGGACTTAAATTAAAATAAATGGGTCCAGTCTCCCGATTTTGATGTGCAACGTTTCAGTTTTAATCATAAACCTTCGTCAGGCATATACATACAACAGAGAAAGTCTTACCTATATAACAAATGAAATCACCAGGTGCAGTACAGTCCAGGAAGCCCCAGAGTTAGACTTCCAGCTGATGTCATGCAGCATGGACTAATTACGTAACAAGAGAGTGTTAACCCTTCACCACACTACAGACATGGAAATGAATGAATGACGTTTAATATTCAAACGATACTTTGTAAATACAATGATCATCCACAGGATAAAATGCAACAAGTTATATCAGAGATTATATATGAATATGGCAATCGGGGCGATTATACATCACCACATCACAATTGACTTAAATGGTTAACCGGGGGAATCAATTAGATCAATTAATGAAAACAACATGTAGAGATGAAGAAAAACATCACAGAAAACTGCTGTAAGAAAGTGTTTCATTTAACCCCTTAGGTGTTACAGTGTTGAGCCTGTCAATCCACTGTGCTTCTCTTTGTAGCAAGAGCCTAGATCTGTCACCACGTCTCCTGCTTCCCGGGACCATGTCTATCATTTTATATTTTAATGAAGACAAAGTGTGTCCTCGTAACTTAAAATGTTTAGAAACAGGTTGTTCGGCTGGTTTGCCTTCAAGCGCGGATTTAATAGCGCTCCTGTGTTGGGCCATGCATACTTTAAACATGCATGTGGTCTTCCCTATGTAGTATAATCCACAGGGGCAAATGATACAATACACCACATAGTGTGAGGTACATGTGAAACAATGCTGCAGTTTGATTAGTTTGCCAGAGTGCGGATGTACTATAGTGTCTCCTGTTTCTAAGTATGTGCAAGTGGTACACCCTAAACATTTATAATTACCCTTTTTTTGGTAAGAAAATGTTGGGGTGCCTGGGAGTCAAAATCAGAAATGTCACTGTGCACAATCATGTCACAAATACTACGTCCTCGTTTAAAACAAGGCATTATCCGTTTCTTGGATAAAGATGGTAGGTCAGGGTCAGTTTGAACAATAGGCCAAATACCCTTCGCCTTTGACATTAATCTAGTACTGGCAGTTGTATACTGATTCACATAAATCATAGTATTTGTCATGCGGCTCTGACTAGAAATGTCTGGTTCTTTAACCTTCGGCTCTGCGAGCGCCTTTTTCCTAGTACTGGTCAGTGCATTGTTGGAATATCCCCTTTCTAGGAACTTAGTGGTCATAATATCAAGCATTTACATTCATCATCAAAATTACTACAGATGCGATGTACTCTCAAGAACTGAGAGTACGGTAGACCCTTTTTAAGTGGAGCAGGATGATGGCTTGAAGCGAGGTACTTAACACCTCACCATCTCGACTCACAAGTTCATCAAGAAAATGTATTTCTTTCTCCTGAATATCAAAAGTGAATTTGATATTGTTATCTTGGGTATTAATGTCAGCCATCATGCTCAAAAACTCACACCTCGTGCCTCGCCAAAGGAGGAACACGTCATCTATGTACCTGGTGTAGAAAATGATTTTGCTTGCATATTCAGGTTTACCAAAGAACAGATCATGTTCAACTTTGAACATAAAGGCATTGGCATAGGCCAGTGCGACCGGAGACCCCGTGGCACAGCCAAGAGTTTGTAAGTAATATTCCTTGTTGAATAGGAAGTAGTTACATGTGAGAACCAATTGTAGTAATTTCACAAACAGTGATTTATCTGGACCATTGTACAGTGTATTGTTGCTAATCAAGTTCTCAACAGCTGTAATACCTCGGCTGTGTGGAATGTTAGTGTATAAACTTACAATGTCAGCTGTACACAACCATGTCTCTGAAGTAATAGGGTCAAGATTATGCAGTTTACACAAAAAAGTTGACGTGTCCTTCAAATATGTCAGCTCATACTGAATCACTGGTTGCAGGTAATGATCTAAGTATCTTGCTACCTGGTAAAATATGGAATTACGAGCAGAAACAATTGGGCGTCCCCGGAGGCTTTGTCCGGTTTTTGTGTAGTTTGGGCAGGGTATATAGCACAGGGATTGTTGGTTCAGGGAACCTTAATGCCTCCATAGTTGAGGCATCAATGATTCCCTCATCAACTGCATACCTCAAACAGTCATTCAGTTCATGTTTATATAAATCAGTAGGATCTCTGTCCAATTTCTGATAAACGGCTGTATCTGATAGCTGTGCATAAGCCTCAGCAAGATAGTCTTGTAAGTCCTGTACAACTATCCCTCCACCTTTATCATCCGGATGGATAGTGATATCAGTTCTTGTAGAGAGTGACTTCAATGCAGAACGTTCAGCTGTAGAAAGGTTGTTAATCTTACCTCCGACATCTATAGTTGTGGACTCGATTTCTTTCATCATGGTGCGTGAAAAGGCACGAATTGTGGAATTCAGGGATAAAGGGTCAAAGTTAGATTTAGTCCAAATGGGACATGTAGATGTGGTGTCCTCAGCTGCTTTTGGTAAAGTATCCTTGTTGTCAAAGTATTCACTATGGCGTAACTGTCTGCTGAAGCGGGCTAGGTCAATCTTGATGTCAAATTTCCGGTGAGTGTTCATAGGGACAAAGCTGAGACCTCGTCGAAACACTGCAGTCTCCGAAGGTGTAAGAGGACTACAGGATAAATTAAAGATTATTTCTTTGTCTTTGAATTGTTTGCACCTCTGCCTTTCACACTGGCGGCCTCGTCTGGTTCTTCTATTGGTGCTCCTCTCTGAGCCCTGGTCTTGACGCCTAAAGGGATGTGCTTTGATCTCACTGCTGCACGTGCTCCTGCAGACTCACTTTGGAAACTAGCACTAGAATTTTCTGAATCTTGGGAGGATTTTTTCTGATTTCTAGCGTATCGTGGGAGGAATTGTTTCTGACCCCGTTGTCGGCTAGATGTCCAGTCGTACACCCGGTTCTCCTCGTAATCTCGTGATACCGCGGTGTATTTCTTTGACTTGAAATTGATCAGTTCACTTCTGTATTTGTCAATCTGTACTTGTAATTGATCTATCCAATTAGTGCTAGTGTCAGCCTTTAGTTCATCCAAGCAAGTAGATTCAAATGTCTTAATCTTCTCCTGTCCCTTACTCAGTTCTCGTGATGATTCTTCAATGACGTGGAGAATAAGGTCGAAGGATGCTTTATTAAGGACAGCTACCCACTTCCGATAGAATGACGGATTGTAGCGTCCAATTGTAGGATTATTGCGGATCCTAAATCCTCTAGGAATTTTACGATCACGGTAATAGTCCGACAAAGTTACTCCGTGTAGGTAAAAGTCAACTTCACGTTTTTTTAATTTCAGCAAATGATTGAAACAGTGTTCATTAGTGTCCACTCCAGAAACTGTTATTAACTTGTCTTTAAACAGTATTCTATCCGCGTCCACATCAGACAAAGTTAACAGTTCACCCGGCGGGTAAACTGTACTGCGGAATCCCGTCTCTCCATCCGTTGCCGTATCCATAGAAAAAAGTGGGAAATTATAAATGTTTAGGGTGTACCACTTGCACATACCTAGAAACAGGAGACACTATAGTACATCTGCACTCTGGCAAACAAATCAAACTGCAGCATTGTTTCACATGTACCTCACACTATGTGGTGTATTGTATAATTTGCCCCTGTGGATTATACTACATAGGGAAGACCATATACATGTTTAAAGTACGCATGGCCCAACACAGGAGCGCTATTAAATCCGCGCTTGAAGGCAAACCAGCCGAACAACCTGTTTCTAAACATTTTAAGTTACGAGGACACAATTTGTCTTCATTAAAATATAAAATGATAGACATGGTCCCGGAAAGCAGGAGACGTGGTGACAGATCTAGGCTCTTGCTACAAAGGGAAGCACAGTGGATTGACAGGCTCAACACTGTAACACCTAAGGGGTTAAATGAAACACTTTCTTACAGCAGTTTTCTGTGATGTTTTTCTTCATCTCTACATGTTGTTTTCATTAATTGATCTAATTGATTCCCCCGGTTAACCATTTAAGTCAATTGTGATGTGGTGTTGTATAATCGCCCCGATTGCCATATTCATATATAATCTCTGATATAACTTGTTGCATTTTATCCTGTGGATGATCATTGTATTTACAAAGTATTGTTTGAATATTAAACATCTTTCATTCATTTCCATGTCTGTAGTGTGGTGAAGGGTTAACACTCTCTTGTTACGTAATTAGTCCATGCTGCATGACATCAGCTGGAAGCCTAACTCTGGGGCTTCCTGGACTGCACTGCACCTGGTGATTTCATTTGTTATATAGGTAAGACTTGTTCTGTTGTATGTATATGCCTGACGAAGGTTTGTGATTAAAACCGAAACGTTGCACATCAAAATCGGGAGACTGGACCCGTTTATTTGAATTAAGTCCTGGAGTGCTGCTTCATTGTGCTTATATCTTCAACCTGCAAAGTTGATTTAGAGGACACCGGTCAAGCTGACTGTGATGTTTATTTGATGAGTGCCGAATACAAATACTATTTATATATATATATATATATATATATATATATACAGTTATACACAATATAAGGTATTCTATATGCTTGTTCTCATCTTGGTAATTTAAGTTTTTATTACTATTAGGCTGGCTGGTGGCAGGGTGTTCTTGTAGGGTTGTGAAATTTCTTTACATAATCATGACAGTAGTACATGTATTTTGACACACCATATTGGACATCTCTCATAGTATACAGTACAGTGCATGCATTTTGTGGTAATGATTAAATGTAATCTCTTCCCTGAATGTAGGGGGAGAAACACACCTATCTTTAACAGAACATAATAAATTGGCTTCCAAACGACTGTGGCTGCAAGGCTGTGCCTATAATTCTAAATCAAGACTGTTTTGATAAAAAGTTCAACTTCAGTAGTACTTTATTCCTAAGTTGTCCATCAGTATGGCCAAAGTGTGATACTGGATAGGAGTTTAGACAATGTTTGTCCGACTCTGCAATTTATATACTTCAGATTAAAAGTGTTTTTTCTTCACCTTACTTAATAAAGCTGTGTCCTTTCAAGAACTCTCATATAATTATTGGTGGTGATTTTAATATTGTGGCCTTGACTGGGTTGGATAGGACCATCAAGTTAGGAATTCAATAAATAACTCAGCAATTAAATCTAGTAATTTAAAGGGCTTTAAGTCTTATCACTAAAACTTACACTTGTTTTTTGGCTGCTCATGATTCTGTGTTCCGTGTAGATTATTTATTTGTATCTTCCTCTTACTTAACAAAATTGGTGAAACAGATTCAAAACCATCGCCATTTCTGATCATGCATTTATTTAGTTTCATATTGAAAAACTGTTCCCTTTTTTGTCTCAAGGGCAATGGAGGTACTCAAAGTATTTAGTAGAGATGTGCAGGCTCAGTTTCTAGGAAACCGAGTCCACTCAAACTTTTGGTTTCTGAGGGACCCCGACCACCAGCTCGGGTTTTCCAACCTTACTTGGATTCCAAAACAAGGCAAAATGTCAACTTCCCAACGCCATTCTCATGTGTTTTTCATTTGATATAAGTTCTCCCCATGGTGATTCAGAATCACAGTGGACACCAGACGAAAGCACAGCTAATAGACTGACAGGGCATTAATATCAAAATGTATCCTCCTTAACGGGGCACTGCACAAACTGCATACAGCCCAGAGCTCCTATGGGCAGCAATATTTATTTTAATTAGAGATAAACGGGTTCAGTTTCCTGAGGACCGAACCCCCCCGAACATCCCATTCCGAGACCGGATCCGAGTCTGGCTTGGGACATCCCACCAGACTCGGAAACCAGAACAAGGCAAAATGTCATCATCCAGCGGTCAGATTCTCGTGGGTTTTAGATCCCATGTAAACAGCCGTGCATTACTTCCATTTTCACTCCGGACTTGGAGAGTGAGGCAGACATACCTCTGTCTCTCTCTGTGGGTGGTGGCATCAGGTGGGGTTAGTGTGTGCTCTGTAAGGGTGCTGCTGCAATCACTGTGGTGTACCTGTGATGATTAAGGGGTGCAGTCATGGCTGTCACTGGTGTTTCATGTGCTAATACGGCTGGGTGCTGCAGCTGTACTTGGGTGTTGCTGTCTTGGCTATCACTGTGTTATACAGGGTGCAGGGGCACTGTTCTCCTCCTGTGTGCTGTAAAATATAAGGGTACTGCTGGCCCCGTATTTTGGAAAAATTCTGAGGTGCAGTTGGTAAAAGTTAAAAGCACACTGCTCCTGTAAGCTGTAAAATATTGTGGTGCTGCTGTTCAAATAACATTGCACTGGCCCTCTATGCTATAAAAATTCAGGGGTGCAGTTGTTAAAAATTAAACGCACACTGCTCATGTATGCTGTAAAATATAGGGGTGCTACTGTCCCTGTATGTTGTAAAAATTCAGGGGTGCAGTTGTTAAACATTAAAAGCACACTGCTCCAGTATGCTGCAAAATATAGGGGTGCTGCTTGCCCTGTATGTTGTCAAAATTCAGGGGTGCAGTTATTAAAAATTAAAAGCACACTGCTCCTATCTGCTGTAAAATATAGGGGTGCTGCTGGCCCTGTATGTTGTAAAACTTCAGGGGTGCAGTTGTTAAACATTGAAAGCACACTGCTGTATGCTATAAATATAGGGGTGTTGCTGTTCAAATAACATTACACTGGCCCTGTATGCTAATAAAATTCAGGGGTGCAGTTGTTAAACATCAAAAGCACACTGCTGTATGCTGTAAAATATTGGGGTGCTGCTGTTTAAATAACATTACACTGGCCCTGTATGCTATTAAAATTCAGGGTGCAGTTGTTAAAAATTAAAAGCACACAGCTGTATGCTGTAAAATATAGGGGTGTTGCTGTTCAAATAACATTTCAGTGGCCCTGTATGCTATACATTTTCAGGGGTGCAGTTGTTAAAAATTGAAAGCACACTGCTGTATGCTGTATAATATAGGGGTGTTGCTGTTCAAATAACATTACACTGGCCCTGTATGCTATCACAATTCAGGGGTGCAGATGTTAAAAATTAAAAGCACACTGCTCTATGCTGTAAAATATAGGGGTGTTGCTGTTCAAATAACATTACACTGGCCCTTTTTGCTGTAAAAATTCAGGGGTGCAGTGAAAATAATGTACACTGGCCCTGTCTTGTATGCTGTAATAATTCTAGGGTGCAGTGAACATTGTACACAATGTACACTGGCCCTGTTTTGTATGCTGTAATAATTCTAGGGTGCAGTGAAAATCAATGTACACTGCCCCATTCTTGTATGCTGTAATAATTCAAGGGTGCAGTGAAAATCAATGTACACTGGCCCTTTCTTGTATGCTGTAAAATTTCAGGGGTGTTGTGAAAATACAGGGGTGCTGGCACTGTCTGCAGTTGCAATGTCTAGGCCTAACCTTCACAACACTGTATACGAAGAGGAAGCTCCTACAACCATTTGCACGGCCCCTGCAGTTGCTGGGAGGAGCACTGCCAGTCCAGTTGCTGATATTGAGATTGAGGATTTCACTGTAGGAGTACACCAGGATGAGGAGGATATGTGTGTAGCTGGCGCTGCGGATGAATTTGACAATGAAGATACTGATGGTGATGTGGTTTGTTTGAATAAGGCACAAGTAGAGACAGTTGTTGGCCATAGAATGAAAAAGCCCATTGCCATGCCTGGGCAAAATACCAAATAAGCCACCTCTTCAGTGTGGAATTATTTTTCCACAAATCCAGACAACAGGTGTCAAGTCATCTGTTGCCTTTGTCAATCCATAATAACTTGCATAGACATAACAACATGCAACATACAGTATATATGATAAAAACTAAATATAAAATGCGCTGGGTATCTACTACTCAATAGTTTATTAGGAATTAAATTATTCCTATTGTATCCAAACTTATATCCTATATATACTGTGTTCCATCCATTCTGTGGTTTTGATACATCCGCAGATTGTTACAGTCTACCAACATGTAGCTTCTGGGATTACCCCCTGAGTCAATCTAAGTGATGGTAACAAATGTATCTATTACTAGCCTCAATCAGAAACAAAGTAATTCCAATTGTTTGGTCAATACTAACCACCTTTGTGGTATAGATATACGGAAATTGAGACACACGAGAGCTATAATCTACGTCTTATGTGTGATGTTTCATTACCATGTGGGGGGTGGTGCCAGAAGATAAAGGTCAGAAAAAACAGGATTTTAATACCTACCGGTGAATACTTTTCTCCTAGTCCGTAGAGGATGCTGGGGTCCACTTCAGTACCATGGGGTATAGATGGAGCCATGGGCACTTTAAGACTCTTCTAGAGTGGGAACTGGCTCCTCCCTCCTCCACACCTCAGTATAGGAACTGTGCCCAGGGAGACGGACATTTCGAGGAAAGGATTTACTTTAAAATTAACGGTGAGATTTATACCAGCTCACACTTCAACCATGGCGCACAACATGGTATTCAACAAAACACATGTCAACAGCATGAACATTGCATCAAACGTGCTGAAAACATTTTCAACAAAATAATAACTGCAGGTACAGTATGCTCTGGGTTGGGTGCCCAGCATCCTCTACGCACTAGGAGAAAAGGATTTATCGGTAGGTATTAAAATCCTATTTTCTCATACATCCTAGAGGATGCTGGGGTCCACTTCAGTACCATGGGGTTATACCAAAGCTCCAGTACTGGCGGGAGAGTGCGGATGACCCTGCAGCACCGATTGACCAACCTGTAGGTCCTCATCGCCCAAGGTGTCAAACTTGTAAACTTAGCAAGCGTGTTTGCCCTTGACCAAGTAGCTGCTCGGCAAAGTTGTAATGCCGAGACCCCTCGGGTAGCTGCCCAGGATGAGCCCACCTTTCTAGTAGAATGGGCAGTCATTCAGTAATGGCAATCCTGCCGTGGAATGAGCGTGCTGAATCGTACCTCTGATCCAGCGCGCAATAGTCTGCTTAGAAGCAGGATACCCAATCTTGTTGGGAGCATACAGGACAAACAGAGCCTCTGTTTTCCTTATCCAAGCCATTCTAGCAACATAGATTCTCAAAGCCCCAACCACAGCTAGGGACTTTGAAGCAGCGATGGTGTCAGTAGCCACTGTCACCACAATAGGCTGGTTTATATGGAAAGAAAAAACCACCTTTGGAAGAAATTGTTGACGAGTTCGTAACTTAGCTCTATCTTCATAGAGAACCAAGTAAGGCTCTTGTGAGACAAGGCCTCTAACTAGGACTTCCTTCTTGCGGATTCCAAGGCCAACAGCATGACCACTTTCCAAGTGAGAAATTTCAACTCAATCTCCTGGAGAGGTTCAAATCAATTCAATTGAAGGAATCACAACACGACGTTAAGTTCCCATGGTGCCACAGGAGACACAAAGGAGGTTGGATGTGTAGCACCCCCTTCACGAATGTCTGAACTTCTGGATGGGAGGCCAATTGTATCTGAAAGAAAGCAGACAAGGCCGAAATCTGGACCTTGATTGAACCCAATCGTAGACCTGCATCCACACTCGAGAAAATGGAGAAAATGTCCTAACTGAAACTGTTCCATTGGAGTCTTTTTGGTTTCACACCAAGACACGTATTTTCTCCAAATACGGTGTAATGTTTAGACATTACTCCCTTCCTGGCCTGATTAAGAGTGGGAATGACTTCTTTTCGGGCTAGGATTCGGCGCTCAACAGCCATGCTGTCAAACGTAGCCACGGTAAGTCTTGATACACGCACGGCCCCTGCTGCAGCAGGTCCTCGCAGAGAGGAAAAGGCAGAGGATCTTCTATGAGCAACTCCTGAAGATCTAGATACCAAGCCCTCCTTGGCCAGTCTGGGACAATGAGGATCGCTTGAACTCCTGTTCTTCTTATGATTTTGAGAACTTTTGGAATGAGTGGAAGTGGAGGGAAGACATATACCGACCGAAACACCCACTGGGTCACTAGTGAATCCACTGCTATTGCTTGAGGGTCTCTTGACCTGGAACAATATGTCTGAAGCTTCATGTTGTGATGAGACACCATCATGTCTATTTGAGGAATTCCCCAAAGACCTGTCAACTCTGCGAAGACTTCTTGGTGGAGGCCCCACTCTCCTGGATGGAGATCGTGTCTGCTGAAGAAGTCTGCTTCCCAGTTGTCCACTCTCAGAATGAAAATTTCCGACAGAGCTTATGCATGTCTTTCTGCCCAGAGGAGGATCTTTGACACCTCTGCCATTGCCGCTCTGCTTTTCGTTCCGCCCTGATGGTTTATGTACGCAACTGCTGTTACATTGTCCGACTGGATCTGTACGGGTTGATCTTGAAGAAGATGTACTGCTTGTAGAAGGCCGTTGTAAATGTCTCTCAACTCCAGAACATTTATGTGAAGACAAGCTTCTTGACTTGACCATCTTCCTTGGAAGCTCTCCCCCTGTGTGACTGCTCCCCAGCCTCGGAGACTTGCATCCGTGGTCACCATGATCCAGTCTTGAATCCCGAACCTGCATCCCTCTAGGAGGTGAGAACTGTGTAGCCACCACAGGAGTGAAATTCTGGCTTTGGATGACAGGATTATCCTCTGAAGCATGTGTAGATGGGATCCGGACCACTTGTCAAATAGGTCCCACTGGAATACTCTGGCATGGAATCGGCCAAACTGTATGGCCTCGTAGGCCGCTACCATCTTCCCCAACAACCGAATGCATTGATGAATCGACACTCTTGTTGGTTTCAGTATTTGTTTGACCATTCTCTGGATTTCCAGAGCCTTTTCTAATGGAAGAAATACCCTCTGTACTTCTGTATCCAGTATCATCCCCAGAAAGGACAATCTTGTCGTTGGTTCCAATTGAAACTTTGGAAAACTTATGATCCAACCATGATGTTGAAGTACTGTCAGGGAGACTGCCATGTCCTGCACCAACTTTTCCCTGGATCTCGCTTTTATCAGGAGATCTTCCAGGTCAGGAATTATGACTCCTTGCTGTCGAAGGAGGACCATCATCTCCTGCCATCACCTTGGTGAAAACTCTCGGGGCAGTGGATGGCCCGAACGGCAAGGCCTGAAATTGGTAATGACAATTCTGTATTGCGAATCTCAATTAAGCTTGATGTGGAGGATAAATGGGAACGTGTAAGTAGGCATCTTTTATGTCTACTGACACCATGAAGTCCCCCTCCTCCAGACTGGAAACCACTGCCCTCAGAGATTCCATCTAGAACTAGAACCTTTGCAGGTAGAGATTCAGAGTATACATGTTTAGAATTGGTATGACGAGCCATCCGGGTTTGGAACCACGAATAGGGTTGCAATAAAACCCTTCTCCTTGTTGTAACAAGGGAACCAGGACAAAAACCTGATCCTTATACTATTTTTGTATTGCTGCTGCCTCCTCTTCCCTGTCTGGGATAGAAGCTGATGAGGTCGATTTGAAAATACAGCCTGGGGAAATGTCTTGAAACTCCAGTTTGTACCCGTGGGACTATATTTGTATGACCCACGGGTCTAGGCCAGATTGAACCCAGAACTGACTGAAGAGTTTCAGATGTGCCCCCACCTCAGCGGACTCCCACAAGGGAGCCCCAGCATCATGCTGAAGATTTGGCAAAAGCAGAGGTTGATTTCTGCTCCTGTGATCCTGGAGACACTGTGGACTTTATTTCCTTTTCCCCTTCCTTTTAGCCACAAAGAAAGGGGAACATTTACCCTTTTTTGTAATTTTTGGGCAGAAATGACTGCATCTGAGAGTGATGTGTCTTTTTCGCCAGGGCAGGAGCAATAGGCAAGTATGTCGACTTACCTGCGGTAGCTGCAGAAACTAAAGCATCCAGCCCATCTCCAAATAAGGACTCACCTTAATATGGGAGAGCCTCCATATTCCTTTTGGAATCTGCGTCAGCATTCCGTCGAATCCACAACGCCCTCCATGCTGAGATTGCCATGGTAGCGGCTCTTGATCCCAAGAGATCAATATCTTTCATGGTTTCTAGCATGTACGCAGCAGCATCTTTGATATGACCTAACATTAGGAGTATGTCGTCTCTATCTATTGTGTCAATGTCTGATGACAAGTTTTCTGACCACTTTTCAATAGCACCACTCACCCACGCACAGGCAATGGTAGGCCTGAATAATGTCCCATTGGCCACATCAATAGATTACAACATAGACTCCAACTTGCGGTCTGCCGGCTCCTTAAGTGAAGCCATCTCAGGCACAGGGAGAGACACCTTTTTTCTTTAACCGTGACAGGGCACTGTCTAAAATGGGGGGTGACTCCCACCTTTTCCTGTCCTCTGCATGGAAAAAGCTAAGCTGCCTGACTTCTTTTAGGAATCTGAAAATTTATTTTCGGGTTAAACCAGACTCCCTCCAGGACTTCCGGTTCCGGGTTGATGGCGTGAGGCAGCAGTTCCCGGAGCTCCACCACAACCCGTCTGCAAACAACTTCTAAAGGCCTCCATTTGCCCTGCTCGGTACAACCCCCCTCCTCCCCCGCACCCACAGCCCTGATGGACCGCTTTGTGACGCCCGTAGCCGCAGCACCAGGAAAAACGCAGCGCGGCGGGGACTATGACTCCCGAGGTTGGCCCTGACCCGGTCTCCCCAGCACCAAAGAAGGTGGCCGCAGTGACAGTGCCTCCGTCGGACCGTGCTGCCGACGCTCCGCTATCATATGCCAACGTGGTGGACGCCATCCGGTCCACCATGACCCCCCTCCTCACTCAGGCTGTGGCTGATATTACACAGCAACTGCAGCAGCTGCATAATCGTGTATCCCGCACTGAAAATCAATTGGGAGCTGCCATGCATAATGTGGATGAATTACAGCAGGCTGTGAAATCTCTGACTTCAGACAACTACCACATATGGAACAAACTCGATGATATCGAAAATAGATCGAAAAGAAATAATATCAGGCTTGTGGGCCTACCTGAATCTGTAAAAGGTCCAGCACTCGCCCACATTGTCCGTACCACGCTTCCCACCCTTCTAGGAATTGAACACGACTGTCGAGATCTGGTGATTGAGAGAGTGCATCGTGTGGGCCTGGCCCCCACCCTGAATAAGCCTCGCCCGAGGGTCACGCTGTTCCGCTGCTTGAACTTTCTACATAAGACTGCTTTCTGGTCTGCATTACGACGTATCAAGGACCTGCAATGGGAGGGTCATAGACTTTTTATTTTCCATGACTACTCTGTGGAACTGACGAGGGCCCGGAAAGCATTCTCACCCATTTGCTCCCAACTCGTAGCAGAGGGCCGCAAGTTTGGCTTGCTCTATCCAGCCCGTTTACACATCTATAATGGCTCCTCCTATAAGGACTTCCTTTCCCCAGCAGACGCTCATGCATTCCTGAGCGAACTTTCTCGATCTCCAGATACTGACATCAGCGATTCACCATCTACCGCATCAACCTGTAGGTTTTTTTTCTATCATAATAGTGCGACACTGTTTTTCATTATTATGTTGTCTCACATGCCAATGTTATGTTTTGTTATGATACCTTATGCCTCCGCCACAGGTTCAGGCTGTATCTTCATATTTCACATTTTATTGTTCTTTTTCAATATTAATATGTTTTGTTACATTATGTGGCTTCCTAGTCTCTGCTACTGATATCCCCGGCATATTATACTGCAGATACTACCTAGATTATTAGGGATCCGGGTTCTCATATTACTGCGGAGCATCAGTTTAATTATTAACTGTATATCCTTTTTTTGCATCAGTATAACTTAGGGCCAACTTCTCTCCCTACTTATCATGCATGTTTTATATAAATGCAGGGCGAAGACACTATTTCCTCACTCCTAGCGGAGGTGGCTGGATGGGCGGAGCTCCCCCCTCATGCTCCACTACCGGCAGTTATGTTAATATGGTTTATATCTCTCTTTCTGCTAACGTGTCCTCCTGGCGTAAAGAACTCTTACTGCCCGTACCACTGACTCTTTGGACTCGTCAATTATAACTATCATGTTGTATTTTTTGTTTGTCTTCCCCCCTCCTTCCCTCCCCTTCTTTCCTCGCAACCCCTCCCCCCCCCTCCGCAACATTAGCCTATGTTTTCCTGCACTATTTAGATGATGAAAGCTGTGGCAATACTTCGACCCTCTTCCTCGTGCCATGCCTACTTTGACGCTTGGCTCGTGGAATGTAGGCGGGTTCAACTCACCAGCGAAACGAAGGAAGATACTCATTTACCTGAATAAACAAAACGTTGACTTAGCTTTCCTACAAGAATCCCATCTTGTTCCCGATGAAGTAGCAAAATTAAACACCTTAGGTTGGTCTGTCCTAGGTTCTAGTTCTTATAACTCAAAAGCTAGAGGTGTAATCATCCTAATCAAAAAACATATTCCCTATGAAGATTTAACAACTTGCTCTGATGCATCAGGTAGGACAGTGCTGCTGACCCTTAAGATTTACGGACAGCCCCTGACACTTTGTAATGTGTACGCACCATCAACCTATACCAAGAAATTTCTCCAATCACTCAATGCTTTGCTGACCCCACACCTTTCCTCCTCTATCATACTGTGCAGAGATTTTAATCTGGTGACGTCCCTATTGTTAGATAGATCTTCTTCTCCTCCTAAAGGTCTGACCCTCCCAAAACTAGGCATGCCTTTACTCGCAGATAGACTCTCCTTGGTGGATGTTTGGAGGCAGGTATACTTCCACTGATAGGGAGTATACCTGCCTATCCTCAGCCCACCACACCCTATCCCGAATTGATTACACATTCACATCTCACACCCTCTTTCCTAACATAGTGGATGCTTTCATAGCTCCAATATCCCTCTCTGACCATGCCCTCGTGACGGCCTCTATCCAAATCTCGGAAATGCAGGATACCCCCAGACTTTGGAAATTCCCCTCCTACCTATCCAAATCATTAAATTCCGAAATAGACTTGAAGCCGCCTGGGAAACATATACCTCTGATAATGCTCCACATGCAGACTCTGATCCCATGCTCTTTTGGTTGACAGCCAAATCTGTATTGCGGGGGGAGATAATGTCTTATGTGGCTGGTTTACGCAGAAAGCACACTGAACACTATTTGGAGTTCCAGACAGCCCTGACCTCAGCCTTTCAGCAGTTCAAGTCCATGCCAAACGATACCACTAAACATAATTATCTCCTGGCAAAAACACACTTTGACGAATTCCTGTTGACACTCGGGGATAAATATATGTTCAATGTTAGCTATCGGTTCCACAAATTTGGTAACAAGACGGGTAAATTACTTTCTAACCTCTTACGTGGCTCTCATCCTCCCTTGACTACGCGACCACTGATGACAGAGTCGGGCAAACTGACTTCCACCAATGCTGAGATCTCTGCAGTCATGCGCTCCTTTTATACTGATCTCTACTCCCCTACGGTTCCCCGCCCATCCCCCCCAGACTTGAATAAAGATTCTGCTTCTCCCAATAATTGGGACTCCCTGCCGTTACCTGAATTGCCTCCGGAGCTTAGCCAGTCATTAACTTCCCTGATTACCTTGGAAGAGATCCGCCAGACTATTGGTCATTTCAAACGTGACAAAGCCCCAGGACCCGATGGTTTATCTGCTGATTTTTACAAGCTGCTTTTGCCAAAACTAGAGTCCCCATTGATGCATGCGCTTAATTCTATGCTTACATCTCAAACTCTCCCTCCACACTTCAACTCGGCCATCCTTAAAGTTTTACCAAAACCGGGCAGAGACCTCGCCCTCCCGGGATCCTATCGTCCCATCTCCCTACTAAACCTTGACTATAAATTGCTGACCAAGATTATGGCTGATCGGTTAAAACTACTCCTTCCCCGCATCATCCATCCAGATCAAACGGGCTTTATATGGGGCAGACATTCGGAAGTCAATGTCAGACGCGTGTTATCAGCGGTTCAGGCATCCTCCGCCACCTCTGACCCCGCTTATATCCTTTCCCTCGATGCGGAGAAGGCGTTTGATCTGGTTGAATGGCCCCATCTATATCACTCCTTAGCACGCTTTGGCTTCCCGTCGGCTTTCATAGAATGGATTAAACTCCTATATACTCATCCCCAATCTCAGGTATCCTGCAACAGTGTTTTGTCTCCTCCCTTCCCAATAGGTAAAGGTACACGGCAGGGATGCCCACTGTCTCCTTTATTGTTTGATATTGCTCTGGAACCTCTGGCAATAGCCTTGCGAGCATCCAGAAAATTCCAGGGTGTCCGGATTGGTGATGTGGAGCTCAAGGTGGCATTATTTGCAGACGATATGCTTCTTTTCATTTCTGAACCTGACGTCTCCATCCCAGAGATTCTCCACCTCATATCGTCTTTTGGGAAAACCTCAGGCTATCGTATCAATGTTTCTAAGTCGGAGTTACTACCCCTGGGGACCCCCCACGCACCCATCACCCAACCTGCCCCTACCTTGACCCTAACGTTTAAAACGGTTCTAGATAAGATCACCTACTTGGGAATACAAATCCCATCAGACTTATCCACTTTATATGAAGCCAACTTCACACCCATGCTACATAAACTTACCACTACCCTTGACTCTTGGAAACTTTTACCCCTTTCACTTTTGGGCCGAGTGGCGGTTCTACAAAGTGTGTTTTTCCCACGCCTATATTATCTCATGCAGATGGTACCCATACGCCTTTCCACAAGAGATCTGGCCTACATTCGCAATATCCTTACCAAGTTTCTCTGGAAAGGCAAGAGACCCCTCATAGCTTTCTAAAAACTGACTGCTCCCTGTACTGCGGGGGGAGTTGGCCTGCCTGACTTCCTCTCATATTCCCTATCTGCCCTTTTTCGTTGGGCTGCTGACTGGCTGACGGACGGTCACGCTTACACAGACCCCGCTTTAGATGAGGCCATGTTTTCTCCTTTTTCTCCCAGCGCACTCCTTCACTCTACCCCGAAATCTATCCCTCCTCACATCCTTGGCTCCCCACTATTCCATGATATCTATTATGCATGGATTAAAATAAACAAACTGTTCCACAGGAATCATATGTCCACACGGCGAGTTCCTCTCTGGGGTAATCCTGCATTCCCTCCATCTCTCACAAACTCTATCTTTACACTCTGGAGGACAAAAGAACTGTCATGTTCCTCCAAAGTCTACGACCCGGGGGGAAATTTTGTCCTATTCTCTTTCCTCCAGGATAAGTACGACATCCCACAATCACATTTCTACATGTATTTACAGGCTCGACACTATCTTACCTCCATTCTCCATTCCAGGGATCACTCCTCACCCCCCTCTGGCCCTCCGGATCCACTACAATCAGTGATTTCCTTGTGTGAACGCGTACCCTTTCGCGCTAGGATGCTATACAACCTCCTCACTGACATCACCTCACCCCATAGATGGTCCATGTTACTGTCCCAATGGCAGAAAGATATTCCCTCCCTTACTGACTCTACAGCTCTAAGCACTTTTTATTGCTCAACTATGAAAACCCCTGTCCTCTGCTTATTTACAAGAAGTCCATCTCCGAACCCTACAAAGGGCTTATGTCCCCCAAATCCACCATGCCCGCTACAACCCCCTGATTTCAGGGGAATGCCCTAAATGTGGTTACCACTCAGCAACTTTCTATCACAATTTCTGGGAATGTGGCCACATTAGGAAATTCTGGGGTAAGGTACTCACCTGTATCAACACTCTGCTACACACCCGAGTCACACCCAACCCTTTAGCTTGCTTATGTGCGAATTTCTCTCAGTGGGACTTGGGTACACATGGAAAAAGGCACATACCGTTGCTGACCATACTGTTCACAGTGTCTAAAAAGATCATTCTCACCCATTGGGTCTCCAGAGCTAAGCCTTCATTAGCGGAAGTACACAGGAAAATGTTACAAATACTATATTTTGATCGTAGATCTGCACTGGTACATATAGAAACAGATGTTGTTAAATTCTACGCTAGATGGGAAACATATATTGACTCACTCCCTCGTTCCACGCAAGCCCACATATCCACGGTCTTTGAATCGACTGAATGGTACCTGCTCCGACAGCTCTCATTACAGTCTCTACCGTCATAGCTGAACATCTGACCTTGTACTACCCTTACCCCCCCCTTTTTCTTACCCCATATGTGTGACCCCCTCCCCCCCACAGGATTCGTTTAGTTAAGTTTGACTGATATATCAGGTTTGTTATTATTCGGAATTGTACTGTCAGATTTGCCCAAGGCAATCATGGAGGACCTCACCCTCGGAGTCTTAAAATATGATCGGTCACTTGCCTCGGTTTTTACCTTGACCAGGTACCTGTTTTAATCGCCTCCACACTGCATGCAATTTTATTGATTGTTATTACTGTTCCTGCTACTCCTTTAGATTGCATGTCACCTGCCTTTCATGCCTGATATACCTTTTACACCTGATGTCTTATTATTTTGTTGTATTGTAAAACCTTAATAAAACAGATTTATAAAAAAAAAAAACAGACTCCCTCCAAGAGACTGTTTAGCTCATGAGGTGGAGGGAATGTTACATTACTTCTTTACTAAAGTAAGCCTGCTCCTGTGGTAAAGGAGGGGGCCCCGTAACTTCTAATACCTCCTTTATAGCTAAAAACATGTTTTTAATGTTTTTCGCTAACTTAGGACCTATTCCCCTGGAATCACTATTGTCGACACAGGAATCAGCGTCCATGTCAGTATCATTTCATACTACTTGTGCAAATGTTTATGTGACCCAGAGGGGTCCCCTGTGGATGAAAGGCAGAATTATTAAAAATCACATCTTCAACAGATTATTTTCAGTTTTCTGCATGAGACTCAGACTTATACAATCTCATACTAATATGATTCACACTATCACGTAAATCTTTCACCCAGTCAGGCTCTTGGTGTCACATTACAACTCTGTGTCCCTAACATGGCTCCCACAGAGGAAGAGCTCCCTGCCTCAGACATGTCAGACACGTGCACAATCACACCACAGACACTCCGGGGCTTATAGGGGACAGACCCACAGCAAAATCTGTCAGAGGGACACAGAAAGGAATTGCCAGTCCACAAATCAGTGCTTAAATAAAAAATCCCTGTGTCGTGTACTTTGTACACAGAGACTTTTCGCTCTATATATATTGTCAATAATAGGTTATAATACCACAATATATACGGTGTGCTGGCTGCCTGAGGAAGAAGCCTCGCCCCCTGAAATGGCGCATTTTTCCTCAGCAAACATGAGGTAATATTTATACTGGCGGGGGTGTAATATTGAACCACGGCCCAATATGCTACCTTTTTGCCAGTCAAAGTAGGTTTTCATACTTTCCAGGGCACCACCCCCCCCCGCGCCCAGCACCCTGCTGTGTGCTGTGTATGGATAGCATGTCCGCGCAGCATTCCCGCTCGCTGCATGGTACCTTGAGCCGTCATGGTGACCGGAGGTCCCTCTTGCAGATCTCCAGTAATAATACTCACGCGTCTTCTGACTTCTGGCTCTGTTAGGGGGGTGACGGCGTGCTGTGGGAGTGAGCGCATAGCCGCAGCTAGTGTTCAGTTCCCTTCAGGAGCTAATGGTGTCCTGTCAGCAAGAAGCAAAGCCATGAAACTATTCAGGAAGTTGGTTCCTACTTCTACCCCCTAAGTCTCACGAAGCAGGGAAACTGTTGCCAGCAGTCTCCCTGAAAATAAAAAACCTAACATAAAGTCTTTCAGTGAAACTCAGTAGAGCTCCACTGGAGTGCGACCAGTCTGCTTGGGCACATTTTCTAAACTGAGGTCTGGAGGAGGGGCATAGAGGGAGGAGCCATTTCACACTCTAGAAAAGTCTTAAAGTGCCCATGGCTCCTGCGGAACCGTCTATACCCCATGGTACTGAAATGGAACCCCAGCATCCTCTAGGACATATGAGAAAAGAGGGGTACATCACATATACCTTGTTTCTGCTTATGTAAATCTGCTGTAAAGCATTGAATTTACAATGAGAGGACCTTGTGAAGCATATGTACGTGACCCAAGACCTGCATCTGCTGTTAACTATTTCTGTACCTAGATAGGTACTGGTTAATGAGAGTGCAGGGGAGAGATGCCTAGCTGTAATAAATATAAATATATTTATAAATTGTTTTTTAATTTATATATGCCCAGCGAACAATATAACAGTTATATTGTTCGCTGGGTATACATAAATTATAGCTCTCGTGTGTTTCAATTTCAGTATATCTATACCACAAAGGTGTTTAAGTATTGACCTAACAATTGGATTTACTTTGTTTCTGATTGAGGCTAGTAATAGATACATTTGTTGCCATCAATTAGTGTGACTCAGGGGGTAATCCCAGAAGCTACATGTTGGTAGACTGCAACAATCTGTGGATGTATCAAAACCACAGAATGGATGGAACACAGTATATATAGGATATAAGTTCAGATACAATAGGAATAATTTAATTCCTAATAAACTATTGAGTAGGAGATACCCAGCGCATTTTATATTTAGTTTTTATCATATATATGTTGCATGTTGTTATGTCTATGTAAGTTATTATGGATTGACAAAGGCAACAGATGGCTTGACACCTGTTGTCTGGATTTGTGGAGAAATAATTCCACACTGAAGAGATGGCTTATTTGGTATTTTGCCCAGGCATGACAATGGGCTTTTTCATCCCATGGCAAACAACTGTCTCTACTTGTGCCTTATTCAAACAAATTACATCACCATCAGTATCCTCATCGTCAAATTCCCCCTACAGCGCCAGCTACACACATATCCTCCTCATCCTGGTGTACTTCTACAGTGAAATCCTCAATCTCAATATCAGCAATTGGACTGGCAGGAGATACCCAGCACATTATATATTTAGTTTTTATCATATAGATGTTGCATGTTGCTATGTCTATGTAAGTCATTTAAAGTTATAATTAAAGTAAATAATTACATAAATATTTTTTCAAGAGTGCCTCAAACAATAGAGTTGTCTTTTCTGCTCCTCAATTCTAAAGGTATCATTTACAACTCTGGGGAGCACCGCCGGTTTCTCAATTTTTGCATGATAATTAATCAAATGGATATTCTACCCACATACCGGTTCAGTCATTAAGATTTATATTATCTTCCCTCTCAAGGGACCAACCCAATGCGCCAACATTCATCCCCACACCCTGCTTTCCCTTCCTTATCTATATTCTATGTTCAATCCATAATAAGTAGGGGTAAGGACATTAACCACCTAGGAACATCCTCCTTTATATGTCACCTGCAGCGCATTCATCATAAGTCATTGTCAAGTTCAGAAACTTTGAGTAATACCGTAAGCAGTCCACTGACACCTAAATGATGTGGTTTGTTTGACTATTATTTCTTTGTGAGGATGAGTATGTAAACACTGAAGGGGGGATCTGAGGATGAGGACAACATCTTGCCAATGTAGAGCCAGTTTTTGCAAGGAGAGATTAATTGCTTTTTTTTTGGTGGGTGCCCAAACAAACCAATCATTTCAGCCAGAGTGATGTGGCAGACCCTGTCGCTGAAATGATTGGCTTGTTAAAGTGTGCATGTCCAAAGTGTGCATGTCCTGTTTATACAACATAAGAGTGGGTGGGAGGGCCTAAGGACAATTTCATCTTGCACCTCTTTTCTTTGCCACATCATTCCAGGGTGCTCTATATGGGGTGCTGATCCTCTGCCCTATCAGTCCAGGGGTGCTGAACCATTGCCGTTTACATCCAGGGGTGCTATTGCCTGTCTGCTGTGCTGTGTAATTCTCCAGGGGTGATGCCTATGCTGTATGAATTAAGGGGGTACTGCTGTACTTGATCCTAGGTTTAAATGAAAGCCTAGAGCAGATATGAAACAAGCTTCAACATCACAAACAGATTTGGGAAAACTAGCCGCAAAGGTGGAAATGGAAATTGCCGAAGTGTTTTTAAATAAAGTGGGGAGACACCATATTTGTGGCCAAAGTCATTGTGACTCAGAAGAGACTAAATCATAATCCAGCACAACTGCCGAGAGGTAAACCTGATGTTTTTGCCGGAGCATTAGAGAGAGGTTCTTCTCAATTTGTTCATGTTAGGGACTCATTCAAATTAATGGCTCCAATTAGTCCATCTTAATTTTGATTTATTATTGATGTTCCACATTTTGGGATTATTTATTTAGGAAATGCGCATTTGTTGTACAGGGATCTTCTTTTGCTATGGGCTGCGTAGGGTTATCGCAAGACCTCATGGTGTTAGAAGAACAGAGTTTCAGTGATCTTGCAATGCATCAGCTTTCCTTTGCACTGCAGCACTAGATGGGCCAAGAGCGCCTGTGAAGCACAAAGTTACTGATTAAGGTCAAGTATGAAGTCTCATGGTGGCTTACAGCCAGGAAGATGTATGGCTTGCCAGGCTGAGGCATGCTATGGGCACGAAGGTTAGCATTGCTTCCTCCCACAGTCCTACTTATAGTATGAAATGAGTTTGGACTCTAGAGTGGTAAGCTCCATTAGGGCAGGGGCTCAATAACAAAAAAAAATACTGCACAGTCGTGCTTGGTACTTAATATGAATAAAATAAACAAAACACACAGGCATGCTCACATGTGTGTAACTGGGTCACACGGGTATGCTTACATGTGTGTAACTGGGAGCTGTGAAAAACAAAAATAAGGCATCTGCAACAAAATATGTAAATAAAAATGCAATAAAAAAATGGGGAAAAAAGAAACCCATGAGATTTTCACAAAATAAGTCTCCAGACTACGTGGAGACGAAAATATCCAATCTTGATCCTGTGGTATACACCAGTTTATTTGCATCCCAGCATTAAATCCGAGATTATCTTAATCCCTGAAAATGGAGATGGAGGCTTTAGCCCCTAGTTTTTCAGTTTGTACAGTAATGTGGTAATTAATAATTAAATATTTGCTTGGTTGTACACCAATATAAGAGGGGAGGTGAAAGACTGTGAGTTGTTTCTGATTGAATCATCTCTAATTTTTAATCATCTTCTTGACATTGTCCTCTTCCTCTTGCCTCTTCTCATAATGTGAAAAGTCATCAAATATGAAGGTGGTATGTTTGTAGCTAGCTATGATTCTAAGAACTTGGCAAGCTTTTTCCAGGAGGACCACCTGTCGCTGAAATTATGGTTTTATTAAACTGTGCATGTCCTGTTTAAACAACATAAGGGTGGGTGGGAGGACCCAAGACAATCCCATCTCTTTTTTTCTTTGCATTATGTGCTCTTTGGGGTCTAGTTTATAAAACTGCCATCCTGTCTGCCAGTGCAGTGCCACTCCTAGATGGGCAAGGTGTTTGTGCCACCCACTATTGTCGCTTAGCTTAGTCATCCAGCTACCTCATTGCACCTCTTTTTTTTCTTTGCATTATGTGCTCTTTGGGGCCTAGTTTTTAAACTGCCATCCTGTCTGCCATTGCAGTGCCAATCCTAGATGTACCAGGTGTTTGTGCCGCCCACTTTTATCACTTAGCTTAGTCATTCAGCTACCTCAATGCAACCTTTTGGCCTAAAAACAATATTGTGAGGTGTGAGTTGTTCAGAATAGACTGTAAATTAGTGGAAATGAATGTTATTGAGGTTAATGATACCGTAGGAGCTGTGATTTTAGCTGTTTTAATGTTTTTTCAAAAATCATCCAGATCCAAAAGCAAAATCAAAAACAAAACCCGAAAGGGTGGTTTTGGCAAAACCAACCTAGGTTCAAAACTTGAGCGGGGATCCAGATCCAAAACCAAAACCGGAAAAGTGTCCGCCACACATCTCTAATTTTAATGCCATTATTTTTTTTTTTACCATGATTTTTTGGTGTGAAGTCAGTAACATTGGTGCTGTAAGCTCACAGAGCAGCACAGAGCTCCTAAAAGTCATACAGGGCAGCGGTAACCCTTCATTGGTGCCTGCAAAAGTTTTTTGGGAAGTTGTCATTCGTTGACAGAAAAATGTGGGGGGGTTTTGTGTGTTCGTGTGTGTGTTCAGGGCCATGTCATGCTATTGTGCCATATTGTCACTTGTTTGAAAATAAATAAATAAATAAAAAATAGTATGTTCAGGTCTAGGCTATGCCACTGTATTAATAACATAAGTGCTTTGTGAGTCATAATGTAAAGCTGTAATTTGTGAAAAAACCCTGAAAAAAGTAGTTTTTTTGGTAAAACTTATGTGTGTTCAATAACACTCAGTAGGTGCCATGCCACTGCATTAGAAATGTAAGTGCTGTTAGTCAATATGGATCACGATCAGTAAATAGAAAACCTACTGGTGATGAGGATGAGTCTACTCAGTGCTCCAGAGTGACACAACATTTTGACATCTGGTAAGGTCTCAAAGAATTGCTCAATTCTACTGTGACTCCATCTGATACAGTAACCATTAATAGAATGGTGAAGGATTATTTTAATGAAAGTGTACAAATGAACATGATAGACAGTCCCTTTGACTACTGGGAGGAAAAAAGGCTATTGGGATCCCATTTTACAAACTTGCTTTGGTGTAGTTAAGCTGTCCACCCTCCAGTATGAACTCGGAAAGAGTTTTAACCACAACCTTGTCAGTGATTGGTGTAGGAGGATACTTCCACAAAATGTGAAAAGCTGATGTTCATATAAATGAATGACAAATTCCATGAGGAAGACATTTCCCACCATTTACATCAAAGAACAAAGACTTCTGTAATGATTGATTCCAGTGGGGATTAATTAACATTGTGTAGTGATGATGGTGATGATGATGATAACGCTGATGAAGATGAGGATGACAATGACAACAACCTCCCACTGTAGTATTAAAACCACACTGTTAGCTGCATTGATAGCATGTTTTGTGGGGACCAAAAAAAGTAAGCACTTATGCCATAAAATGTGTCAGTCCCTGTTGCTGAAGTGCTTGGTTTGTGAAACTGTGCATGTCTTTTTAATATACAACATAAGGGTGGGTGGAAGGGCCCAAGGACAATTTCATCTTGCACCTCTTTTTTTTTTTTGCCACTGCTGTGTGGCAATGTTTCATAGATGTGCTATAAACAGTTGTGTGTTTGTGTCACTGCTCTGTCGCTTAGTAACCAGTCAGCTCATTGCTTGCTTTGGCCAATATTAGTTAAAACAATATTATGAGCTGTGAAGTGGTAAAAATTGTCTGACAATTACTGAAAATTAGTTTTATTAAGGCAAAAAATACTGTAGGAACAAAAACAGGCCTAAACTACATGATCAAAAATTAATGGAGGGAAAAGGAAGTCTCAGCTATACATAATTTTCTTCCAGGAGACAGTTTGTGCTGTATACTTTCTATAATCTAAGGTGACCGTGTAGGAGAGTTATGGTTAGGCATTCCTCAGGGAAGGTTAGGATTAGGCTGTGGGGAGGGGGGGGGGGGTGTTAGGATTAGTAAAAATAACGAATGGGAAAATGTAGTTTTCTAAAAATTAAGCCTGCATTCTTATAGAGCCAGTTTGATCACAAGTAACTCCTTCTGCCTGATTCCATAATTCTTCTACAGTTTAGAATTTTTGGGGGGAGAAAAACTTTACAGTAGGTTGTCTTTGGCATAGTATCATGCCTACTCTTATCCATCCAAGAGGCATCAACTTCCAAGTAAAATAATAAGGATGTGATTAAGAATATGTGAGGTTGAAAAGGCTTTTTTGAGATGAAAGAAGTCTTGAACTGCCTCTATAGCCCATGCTTTAGGAACATCAGTTTTCCATGTAAGTGCAGTTTTAGGTGCTACTAATGTTGGGTAGCCTTAACTGCCTATATAGTAGTTTGAGAAAGATAGAAAACACTGGGTATCCCTTAATCCCATGGTTTGCAGTCAATTTTTGACTACCAGCATTTTCTAATGTATTCAAAGACCCATGCCAGAGAGTATACATACCCAAAAGGGAACTAAAGATTGGCACTTCTCTATTTAAAAAATCAATGTTTTTTTAACATAAACAAGTGAGTACTTGTTTAACATGATTCCTATGATCAGAGAGGGAGTGAGAATAGATGAGGATGTAACTACAATTTTTTACAGTAGATCCCATAAGATTTCATAATTAATCTTTGAAAGACTGCAGGAAAAGCTCTAAGTCCAAATGCATCACCAGGGGGTAAATTTACTAAAGCTTCTAAAAATGTAAAGTGATGTTTCCAATAGCAATCAATTAGATTCTCTCTGTCATTTCTTTCTTGTAGCCTAGGAAATGATTGAGAGAATCTGATTGGTTGCTTTGGCAACATCACTCGTTTTCACTTTTAGAAGCTTTAGTCAATTTACCCCCAGGTAATCTAAGTGGCCTTTGTAGGTTTTAAATGCAGTTTTTCATTCATCTCCTGCTTGTGTTCAGATGAAATTATAAGCTCCACAGTGATCTAACTATGTAAAAATGGCAGCCCCTATAACTGTATGAGGTTGAATAAATTTAAAATGAAAGGAAATGGATATTTATTCTTGATAGCGATATTGCTTAAATATTATAGTCTATACAGAGTTGCAGGCTCCCATCTTCTTTTTTTCAATTAAAAAGAGTATGATTGGCTAGAGAGGAGGATGGTCTCATGGACCCATTCTGCCCCAGTAGGTGTTTTTCCTCACATTAATGTATGTTGCACAGTGAATGTTTCAAGGCATTCCTTTTACTGCACACATCAGATAATTACATATATAGTGAAGGGATTCCCTGTATAGTAGTACAACTACCAAGCACACATGATTTCTCCAGAAGGATTTTCCTCAGATTTGAAAGGAAACATGTAGAATGCCAGACTACTAGTTTAATTGAGGAGAATGCTCTTGCAGCATTAAGGGCCTAATTCAGACCTGATCGTAGCAGCAAATTTATTAGCAGATGGGCAAAACCGTGTGCACTGTGGGTAGGGGGGGGCACAGATATAACATGTGCAGAGAGAGTTAGATTTGGTGGGTTATATTGTTTCTGTGCAGGGTAAATACTGGCTGCTTTATTTCTACACTGCAATTTAGATTTCAGTTTGAACGCACCCCACCCAAATCTAACTCTCTCTGCACATGTTACATCTGACCCCCTGCAGTGCACATGGTTTTACCCATCTGCTAACAAATTTTCTGCTACGATTAGGTCTGAATTAGGCCCTAAGAAACCCAAAATGAGTATACTGATGGCCTTGTGAATAACATGGAAAGTAATTTCTTTGGAGTGTAGAGCCACCACCTGCATATTGATAGGTAGAGTGTTATATTGGATTAAGCTGTTATCTTTGTCTTATCAATTCCACTGAGAGAAGTGGAATGCAGATGTTTATAATTAGTTAGCTGTTATTGTCATACTAATTCAGAGAAAATGAAGTTTCCAATGTCTCTGGACTCTAGGAAAGCATTAAACTGAACCACTCCTTTCACAGTATTCAAGAGCACAGTAGTAGTAAACTATTTGTTAGGTGGCAACAAAAATGAACAAACTGAACCTAACATGATCTCCCCGATCCCACCTACAGTAGGTTTGAGTGTTTCCAAATGTATTAGAGAAGGAAGCAACTTTATAGCCAGAATCTCCACAATGCAAGCAAAGAAAATGATTCATTTTTCACACTCCTCAGGAGACAATTTAGACCAGCCTAGTTGCATGGGTTCTTCTGGAGGAAGAGTATGTACTCAGAGCTGAAGAGTCAACCTGAAGGCCTGTTTCTCCTGTACATGCTCCCAGAATCAAATGTCCACCTTAATACAAAGAGAAATGAATTCATCCATCTAGGCTAGCTAATAATATACTGGATGCCAACTCATCTGACAAACTCTGTCAGTCATCCGTGCACAAAAAATTACTAGGAAAGCATCATTATTCCAGGATAATTCTGATGGCAGGAAAAAACAATGTGTTCCCTAATGCACACCGAGTGAAAAATATTTTACTACATAATAGTCAGATAATACGGAGATCTTAGTTGCATATATCTGCAGATATAGGGTTAAGCCCCCAGGCCGATCGACAAGGCTTCTCCGTCACTGGGGGTCCCTAATACTAGGTATGGGTCCGGGGTGCAGGACCCCATAACGTCGGCACAGGTCGGCTACCCCAGGTCAGCACACAGGTCAGATTTAATAAGTGTTAATAAGAAGCACAGAAGTGCTATGTAAGTGGTGTGATTAAAATAATACAAAAATATATACAAAGTGATAGGGAAAATCATGTGTTAATAAAGTATTAGGGTGGGTGTGGGGTGCGGTGGCCCCTGTGTCAGTATGGCTGGGCTGCTTCAGGTCGGCACACCCTAACACTTTATTAACACTTATGATTTTCCCTATCACTTTGTATATATTTTTGTATTATTTTAATCACACCACTTACATAGCACTTCTGTGCTTCTTATTAACCCTTATTAATTCTCACCTGTGTGCTGACCTGGGGTATCCGACCTGTGCCAACGTTATGGGGTCCTGCACCCCGGACCCATACCTAGTATTAGGGACCCCCAGTGATGGAGAAACCTTGTCGATCGGCCTGGGGGCTTAACCCTATATCTGCAGATATATGCAACTAAGATCTCCGTATTATCTGACTATTATGTAGTAAAATATTTTTCACTCTGTGTGCATTAGGGAACACAATGTTTTTTTCCTACACAGATTTACCCCTCCCTTTTAGCACCTGAGTGCCATCACAATCTGATTGAGCAGCTTACCATTTTGTGCATTGTATTTAGAGAGGCATGGATGGGTCAGCATTAGGAGGGATTGCGGACTCCAGAGTGCCATAGGAGAAGCTAGGGGTATCTCCAGGTAAGCTGGCTCTCAGATGCTGTAGGAGCCATTACCATGTGGCCTTACACTGGGAATTTAACCCAGACATATTTGTAATTATTTATGGGGTGGGTGTTGGGTGCGGTGGCCCCTGTGTCGGTATGGCTGGGCTGCTTCAGGTCGGCACACCCTAACACTTTATTAACACTTATGATTTTCCCTATCACTTTGTATATATTTTTGTATTATTTTAATCACACCACTTACATAGCACTTCTGTGCTTCTTATTAACCCTTTTAATTCTCACCTGTGTGCTGACCTGGGGTGGCCAACCTGTGCCGACGTTATGGGGTCCTGCACCCCGGACCCATACCTAGTATTAGGGACCCCCAGTGACGGAGAAGCCTTGTCGATCAGCCTGGGGGCTTAACCCTATATCTGCAGATATATGCAACTAAGATCTCCGTATTATCTGACTATTATGTAGTAAAATATTTTTCACTCTGTGTGCATTAGGGAACACATTGTTTTTTCCTACACAGAATTACCCCTCCCTTTTAGCACCTGAGTGACATCACAATCTGATTGAGCAGCTTACCATTTTGTGTAATTCTGATGGCAGCATGAAGAATTTTATAACATACAGTCTCACAGAGTAACATTCTTGTCAGATACAGAACAGACTGAAAGCTGCAGATGATACACAACCATATTCATTAAAGGTTTTTCAAAATATTTCCAGAAAGGCAAAACAGTTGTGAAGTTGAGCATCATTATGCTTCCACAGAGAAGAGGCCCACACTAGTGATGGCCAGTAGAAAATAAAAACAATCAATGCCACAAATAATTTCATTATCCCAAACAAAGTTCCCTGGTTGTACAGTAACTCAAACTGGATAGAACATTGATTGAGAAATTCTCTTCAAGCCTTTGGATCAACATCTTACAGCAGGTTGTAGGATTAGGAATCTTGAACTGAGAGGAATGAGAGCTAGTAGTGGTGGACTAATGGCAAAGCTGCTAAAGAACCAGTACTTTTTACAGCCAGTAAGGCATCCAAACCTACTGCCAACCCCTGGAGGCATTACATAACTTGCTCTAGGTCATCCTTATGCTCATCCACTTGGGAAACAAGATGATGGAGCAAACCTTTAGCAGGCAGAAGCCCAGAGGAAACCATATACTGTATATTTAAGTTTTTACTGTTGCAACTTAAAGATAGGATTCACATCTGTCAGGGAAGGGTTAGCACTGGTAGTGTTGCATCATGGAGCCTAATGTACCACCCAGTCTTCACCAAGAACTGTTGCTAAGTAGGACAGACTTTGCTGCCAGGTGCCCACAAGTTGCTTCCCTCTAACTACCCTATAGCTGACTTAGTTGGAAGGACACTCAGGTTACCAGAAGCAAGGCACAGAAATAGAGTTTACTAGATTAGTCTAGTGTAGCAAGCAGTCAGGGTCACAAGTTCAAGGGCAGATTCAGTGATACAGGCCAAAGGTCAGGGTGTCATGTGAAAGTGCAATGTCGTGACAAGAACATATTGGTACACTGGCAATCAGACAGAAAGGTACAGGGAAACACTGGGGCTAGGATATTGACCTAATACTCTGGCAAGTTGCTGCAGGCAGAGTGATGTTTAAAAAAAGGGATGAACAAGAATTTCCCATCAGGTGATGTCAGCAGAAAGTGGACCCAAACTTAGAAATGCCTGAAGTACCTCTACGTTGTGCCAGCCACTAGAGAAAGTTCAATACAAGAAGACCCCAACTAGAATACATTAAATCCATGACCTTAGTGCTGTGATACAGTAATGCTAACCATTGCACCATCCTGTATGAGACAAGAGGAAATGCTGGCAGCTCTTGTCTTGTATTCATACTGTATATACCAAAAACAGTACAGAGGGTATTCTAATAGATAAATCACATAAGGACAGATCCATGAGAAATAGCAATATGGAAGAAGAATCAATAGTACTCAGGTGTTGTATGCAATAAAAAAATGTTTATTCAAAGCAACAATGTCAATTGAGATCACAAAGATAGTATTGTTAAGGTCTGGATGCAGAAACTTTATTTCAAATTAGCAGATATACATACAGTATGATAGTCACAATTCTGAACAAAATCAGGAGTGCAAGCAGTATTGGTACAAGTTGCTACGCAGGCTGCTGTTGATAACCCAGTATTTAGTAAAAATAGAATTACATTTTCATGGTCAAAGTGATTACCTGCTCAGCAGTCACTGGAATTTGTGTTGGTTAGTGAAATTACTTGGAAAGTTTAATGTAGTCATGCAGAAACACTCAGGATGTGCTGCTAGTAAAGAAAGGAAACCTAATTATCTAGGGAATACTATTCAGATTGTGCTTGCAGGATAAAGCTCATGGGCCCCATTGTTCTAAAATAGACAATGTAGTTTGTGAAAAGTATAAACATCATTCACTGTTGACTGCCCACATGACATTAATAACATTGATATTGTATGATACTGTCAATGCTAGAGCATATGAGGAAGAGCAGTCAACTCTACTAGTTCTACTGTACTTGATTCTTGGATGTTCAGCGAATAATGTGCTTTGAACAAAAACATTTCTACACAAGCTACAGTAGAACATCTTGCACTTGGTTATGACAATGCTACTACTATGAATGGAGTAAAATACAGAATGTCTGCAATCTCTGAACTCTTCTTCACCCCACTTGGATCCCTTAATTGGAAACTATGACTCGGGAAGCAGACTCATGTTAATATTTGAACTGAATGTTTGGAATGGAGCAGAGACTTTTATATTATTTTCAGCATTGTACTTTACGGTAATGTAGGTGGTAAAGGCTTTCTGAGAATGTCCACATTACACCCCTTAAACAACTTAATTAACAACTTAACTGTCTAATATTTTTCAAAAAAGACATCAAACTGGATTTTTTTAAATGATCAAATAATGTAAATATTAGCTATTTAAACCTGAGTCAGTATGCTACCCATAAGCATAGCAGGGGGTGGTTGAACCTGCAGAAAGCCCATGACTGCTGAAACTGTGGCGCGGCTAGAAAATCTGTCTCAGATTGTGATTACCAATCACAGTTTTAGTTAGTGCGGTTGGTCTGGAGGCTGCCCTGTGTCCTGTGAAAATTGTCTTCCTGCAGCCACAGCTGGACAAAGCACCTTCTCTGTGGCTGAAGAGGTAGGAGGAAAATGGGGAGGAAACAAAGGGGCCGGCATGCTCAACTAGTTCTGCAGCTGCAGAAATATTAGCTTCCAGCAGCTGCCAGTGGGTCATTCTGACATGTCCACATCAGTTGTGACAGTGTCAAGGAAAGCCCAGCTTGGCGTGGTCTCATCTGATGCAGCCATGCCAGGGAAGTTGTTAAGAAATGTGTATGGAATCTTATGTTGAAAGTATAAAGGTTGTAAGACATCAGTTTCTAATGCATTGCTTCAGGTTTATGAAGCTAGATTCCAAAATTTCAAATAAAGCTCCAGGGTGTGCTAATAGCAGCTGACTACCTGTTGGACTTCCCAGGACTGGAGGAGGCGGCGCTGTGCAGTGGAGAAGGAGGACTCGTGAACCAAAACCAGAAGTGACAGCCGGGTCAGGCGAGAGAGAGCGCGCGTGTGAGGAGTGAGTGAGTGAGTGAGTGAGTGGTGCTGCCGTGAGCGGGGGATGCAGGATCGGTGGTGTTGCCGGGAGCGGGGGGGTGCCGGATCAGTGGTACTGCCAGGAGTGGGGGGTGCCGGATAGGTGGTGCTGCCGTGAACCGGGGGTGCCGGATTGGCCGGAGGAGAAGTCGGGGGGGGGGGGGCTGTCGTGAGAGGGGGTGCCGGATCAGCCGGTGAGAGTGGATAGAGAGGGGGTTGGCGCAGCAAGTGAAACAGCTGCTGCTGCCGCTCACATTGTTAAAAAATATATATATAAAAAAATAATAATATATATATATATATAAATAAAAAAATAAAAATAAAAAAGTGTATTAGAGGCTTTTTGAAGGAGTGAGGGGCAAAGAGTAGTGTATGACTGAGGGGCTGTGATTACTGTGTGTGTGTGGGGTTGGGACAAGCTTGTGAGCAAGGGGCTGAGTTTGAAGTGTGTGAGAGGGGCAGATTTTTCAGGTGTGTAGGGTGCATATTTGTTTTGGTATCTTGTTTTGTTTTGATATTTTGGATTTGTTTTGGTATTTTGGATTTGTTTGTGTGTGTGTGCACTTTTTGTGTGTTTTATAGGAATCAACGGGGACGCTGCTGCATATTTTTTTCTTCACAACCCGCCTGTGGGGTCAGAACCCTCTACTGAGCTGCACAAGGGGACTAGGAAGTCGGTTGCTGCAGTCATCAGAGGAGAGGACAGAAGGGGACGGAGACTACTGCCATTACAGTTGCTGCTGCCACTGGAGGTACTGGGGACTACGGCTGCATAAAAGCGAAGGACCAAGGACCGCACAAAGATAGATAAGTTTAAGCCAGCTTAATTATTGTATAAGTGAGTTTTGCCCAGATTTTTTGTCTTCTATTTTTCCTTTTTGCTTCTTTTTCTTTGAGAGTAACAGGGAGGTAGACCTTACAAATAATATGGGAGGGGCTGTGATTGGGGACCTCACTCAGTGCATGTCGTGCAAGATGTATGCACACCTGGAGCTACTGGCCCAGTGTGATTACATCTGCACGAGGTGTGTGCGAACGGTTGTCCTGGAAGCCCAGGTAACTGATCTAGAGCAAACCGTCACGCGACTGAGGGAGATTCACAATCTCGAGCGAAGTTTAGACAGAACGGTGGAGGAGTTGCAGGAGGGGTCACTGGTAGAAGAGGATGATGATCAGGTAGCCAGCTGGGTCACAGTTAGAATGAAGAAAAAGAGGGGGAGGCTCGACATCTCCGAACTATCAAACCCGATAAATTTGCCCGTCTGGACGAGGAATCGGAGGATGATAGGGAAGAAATGACGGCGCCGGAGGAGACTGCTCCCTCTAGCATCCAGAGGAGCAGTCCCTCTGGCGCAGTTGGGATAAAAGATAGTGAGGTACCTAGTCAGATGGTGGTGGTAGGGGATTCAATCATCAAGAAGGCAGATAGGGCAATCTGCTACCGGGACCGTGATTGCCATACAGTCTGTTGTCTCCCGGGTGCTCGGGTACGACACATCGCGGACCGGGTAGATAGATTGTTGGGAGGGACTGGGAAAGACCCGGCGCTCTTGGTGCATGATGGCACCAATGACAAAGTTAGCAGAAGGTGGGATGTCCTTAAGAAAGACTATAGGGATTTAGGAAAGAAACTTAAGACAAGGACATCTAAGGTAATATTCTCTGAAATATTACCCGTGCCACGCGCTAGTCCATGGAGGCAGAGGGAGATTAGGGAGGTAAATGTGTGGCTTAAGGATTGGTGCAGGAAAGAGGGGTTTGTGTTCCTGGAACACTGGGCGGACTTCTCAGTCTGGCGCCATCTCTTTTGTTGTGATGGATTGCACCTGACTGAGGAGGGGGCAGCGGTGCTGGGGGGAAGAATGGTTAGAAGGTTGGAGGAGATTTTAAACTAGGAGCCTGGGGGAGGGTTTAGCTAGAAACTACGGGTCATGCAGTGAGAATAGTTGGGATGGTGGTAGTAAACGAAATGGGGGAGAAGTTGGGGGGAGGGTAAGAGCAGGTGGTAAGGTTACTAACATGGGTACTAAAAGAGATTTTACCAAAGCACTAACCAATGACGATTACAGGTCATCATTGCCACATAAGGTGAAAGATGTCCCTAACGCAAGGGAAAATACTTATCTTAGTTGTATGTATGTAAACACTAGAAGCATTACTGGTAAAAAGGGCGAACTAGAAATACTTGCAGCAAGCAAACAGTATGATATTATAGGCATTACTGAAACTTGGTGGGACGAATCTCACGATTGGACAGTCAATCTAGAGGGCTATACACTGTTTAGGAGAGACAGACTAAATAAAAAGGGTGGAGGGGTGTGTCTTTACGTAAATCCGTTTTTAAAACCTGATGTACGGGAAGATATTCAGGAGGGGACTGTAGACACTGTCGAGACATTATGGGTAGAAATTGCATGCGGGGAAAAAGGAATAAAAAAGTTAGTATTGGGTGTATGCTATAGGCCGCCTGGAATTGACGTATCTGATGAGGGATTGTTACTAAAGCAAATTGAAAGAGCAGCAGGAGTAGGAGACATAGTAGTGATGGGAGATTTTAACTATCCAGAGATAAACTGGAAAAACGATTCATGTGATACTGCTAGAGGCAATATGTTTTTAAACACACTAAATGATAACTACTTAGTTCAACTAATTGAGGAACCAACTAGCTACAATGCAATCTTAGACCTGGTATTAACAAACAATGGGGATTTGGTGTCAGGTATTATAGTAGGGGAACCCACAGGAAACAGCAACCACAATATGGTCACATTCAATATCAGTTTTCATAAACAGTCCTATACTGGCTCAACTAGGACTCTTAACTTTAGCAAAGCAAATTTTTAAAAGATGAGGGTATTTTTCAGGGATATTGAATGGGAAGGTTTGTTTTTAGGAAAAAATACTACGGAGAAATGGGAGGTACTAAAATTCCTGCTAGCTAAAAATACTCTCAAATTTATTCCTACGAGCAGCAAAATAAGGAATAAAAATCATAAACCGATGTGGCTTAACAAAAAGATAAAGGAGCTTATGGGCAAGAAAAGTCGTGCATTTAAAAAATACAAATCTGACAGGGAAGCAGAGTCATTTCAGCACTATAAGTAATGTAACAAAATATGCAAAAAGGAAATAAGAGCATCTAAAGTAGAAACTGAAAAACTAGTAGCAAAGGCAAGCAAAGAGAATCGCAAAAAAATCTTTAAATACATTAATAGCAAGAGATTAAAGAAGGAGAGTATAGGACCTTTAAAAGACAAGTTGGGAGTCTTAAGCAAAAATTATAAGGACAAAGCGGACACACTAAATGAGTTTTTTTCAACAGTATTTACTAGAGAGGACCCAATTCAGGGACTAACACATAATCTCAATAATGAGAATATCCCATTGATAGGTACTTATTTAAGCAAGGAAGTTCTCTGTGACCGATTAAAACATTTAAAGATTAATAAGTCACCAGGTCCTGATGGTATTCACCCAAGGGTTCTAATGGAGCTTCACTCTGAACTTGCAAAACCGCTATTTTTGATCTTTAAGGATCCAGTAATATCAGGTATGGTTCCCAAAGACTGGCATATAGCGGAAGTAGTGCCTATATTCAAAAAGGGAAGTAAAGCTGAACCAGGTAATTATAGACCAGTTAGTCTTACATCTATAGTCGGGAAAGTATTGGAAGGTATTCTGAGAGATAGTATTCAGACGTTCCTTGAAGTCAATAAGGTCATTAAAAGGAATCAACATGGGTTTATGAAGGACAGATCCTGTCAAACCAACTTACTTGGCTTCTATGAAACAGTAAGCGCAAACCTAGATCAGGGTAAAGAGGTGTATGTAATCTTTTTAGATTTTGCCAAAGCATTTGACACTGTACCACACATGAGACTTATCTACAATCTACAAGAAACAGGGCTAGGAAGCACAATATGCACTTGGGTCAAAAATTGGTTAGATAATAGGGAGCAGCGCATGGTGGTTAATGGATCTTTTTCAAATTGGACTGAAGTGCTAAGTGGTGTGCCGCAAGGCTCAGTATTAGGACCGCTATTGTTCAATATTTTCATTGAAGACCTAACAGAAGGTCTAGAGAGCATGGTGTCAAATTTTGCAGATGATACCAAATTGTGTAAAGTTATAAATACGGAGGGGGATGCTGAGTCGCTTCAGAACGACTTAGTTAAATAAGAAGCTTGGGCAGCGAAATGGAGCATGCGCTTCAATACAGACAAGTGTAAGGTAATGCACTGTGGTAACAAGAACAAAAATAACACCTACATACTAAATGGGGTAAAATTAGGGGATTCTGTACTGGAAAAGGACTTAGGTGTCCTCATAGATAGCAAACTAAGCAGTAGTACCCAAAGTAGGACTGCAGCAAAGAAGGCTAATAAGATATTAGCATGCATAAAATGGGGAATTGATGCTAGGGACGAGAGTATTATGCTCCCTTTATATAAATAACTTGTGAGGCCACACCTTGAATACTGTGTACAATTCTGGGCACCATACTACAAAAAGGATATCCTGGAGCTATAAAAGTTTCAGAGGCGCGCAACCAAATTAATTAAGGGTATGGAGACGCTGGAATACGAGGAAAGGCTTGCAAGACTAGGCATGTTTACACTGGAAAAGAGGAGATTAAGAGGAGACATGATCAACATCTCCAAATATATAAGGTGACAGTATACATATCCTGCGCAGGACCTGTTTTTGGTTAGATCAACACAGAGAACTCGTGGACACTCGCTCAGGTTAGAGGAGAGGAGATTCCGCACAATACGGCGTAAAGGCTTTTTTACTGTAAGGATGATACGTGTTTGGAATTCCCTGCCTGAGGGAGTTGTAATGGCCGACTCAGTCAACACCTTTAAGAATGGGTTAGATAAATTCCTAATGGATAAGGATATCCAGGGTTACGGTGCATAGTCACACACTATGGTTATTATAAAAAAGAGGGGTAAAACGTAACGGCAGTCATCAACATCAGTCAAAATTTTATACCAAATAATCCTGCATAGGAGACCACAAATAGGTTGAACTCGATGGACAATTGTCTTTTTTCAACCTTAGATACTATGTTACTTTGTTACTATGTATTTACTTCATTGTCACAGGAGTTTCCGGATTCCCTCTTAATATGCAGCATGACATACTGTATTTGTGAAACGTAACGCCATTAACAAGCTGTGGCAAAAGGGAGATCAGTGGTTGGACTAGGCTGTAAAACACTTGGACACATTTATCTAATGGATTATTTTTTAAAGAATTTCAATCTACAATAATTGCAACAAAAGAAAGAACAGAGGAAATGAAAATACCTCTTGAATTTAAAAAACCTCATTATAGAAGGTAAAAAGAAATGTTTAGTTATGAACATACAATGAGACACTTGCTGACTACAATGAATAATTTTATAGTGATTATAGTATTGTAGATTAGGATAGCTGCTCTGTACACTCCATCTTTCAGCATTTAAATAATACACAGGCTAAGTTTCAGTCTCTCCAGCATAATATGAATTAGCAAATTATTGTAAGAAACAGCAACAACTTATTTAACCACTTAACTGACTATTTATTTAGCCGAAAACTGCTCCAAAATCGTCAGGTTTTTTTTATGAGTGAATTAGGTGAAGAACATGATTTTAACCCTATCTCAAATGATTTTAGTTAAAAAAAGGGAAAAAAAAAATATTTTTTAAAATAATTCTTCTTCCTCAAACATCGAAACATTGAGAACATTGTGACCATCGGAACATCGGGAACATGGCGACCATTGCGGCTTTCATTTTGAAACATACAGGGGGGCTCAGGGGTTGCTTGGGAGGGTTCAATTACACTCCCCAGTGGCAGCCATTGTCTGCAGCCGCTGGAGGAGGGAATCCTGCCGTGCTGACCGATCAGCAGTGATTGTCAGCATTGCAATCAGTGGGGGAGAGTGCAGGGAGGCAGAGGGACCTTACGGTCCCTCTGACAGCAGCAGCAGAGGGAAGTTTATCTTCCCTGGCGCTGCTAACACTCTCTATCTGACTGGTCGCATCCTCTGCAACCAGGTCAGATAGAGCACTTGCAGGCATGGTCACATCTGATGCGACCATGCCAGGCAAGTGGTTAAGTGACAATGATTTTCATGACTTTGATGATGTCAACTGTCTGAAGGGCTTGATATGTTTACTAGGTTAGTGCCAAGCAAAACAAATGTGAAATGTGTTGTAACTGATAAGCATTTGTGTGAAGATTGCAACAATTGCTACACTTTTATTTGCCTTATTTTGACTATACCTTTTAAGTGGTACTGTACTTCTGCAGGATATAGAGTTTCATGATTCAAACTGATGAAGTCATATTCATGTCCATCATTGGGGATGTAGTTATGTGACCGGCGGTCCCCCTTACAATCTCGACAGTTGGCATGCGAACTAGCAGGGACTATTCCCACTCGTGAGACACCCATAGAGTGGGAATAGAACCTGTTGCAAGCGCAGTGAGCCCACAAAGGGCTTGTTGCACATGCCCCCCACCGGCCATCTTGATGCCAAGATCCCGGCGTTGGTATGGTGACCGGCGGTTCCCTGACCACCGGTGACGCATACCCAACCCCATCAAAGGGCCAATAAAGATTAAATGCACTTGTTATTCTATAAATAGAAGTAGTGAAACAAATGACCTTGATTCCACAGAACTTAGGGGCTAATTCAGTAAGGGTCGCAAAGCGATACTAACTGCATTTAGCAGATGTTCAGGGACTGCGTAAGCACAGGTCCCATTCTACGCATGTGCATAATGGGTCATTGGATTGCTTGACTAAAATGCGAACGCCTCTGCCTGAGTGACAGGCAGAGGCATTCAGGAGGTGCGACATGGGTGGGGGCGGCCGGAGTTCGGGAAAACAGGAGCGTTTGCAGTGCGACTGTCAGTGACTGTCAGTGAATAGTAAGGGCTGCGGGCCACTGTGTCAGTGTCATCAATGAAGAGCTGTGGGCTGAAGCACTGGACTGTGTCAGTGTTATGTAAATCATTATAAAAAGAAAAAGAAAACGTGTGTTCAGGATAGGTCAGTACTGTGCATAAAAATGAATCCTCAGTAGGTGCCACTATTATTAATAGAGCTGTGTATATAAGTTTTTAATAAAAGTGTGTTGTTAATGTTGTGGCGCTGTATTTAAACACTAACATTCAGTAGGTGTCACCGTTACTAATAGCAATGTGATTTGCAGTGTTAAAGAAAAAATGCGTTGTTGTTCAGGCACTGTTCATAAAAAATACCTTTCGTTATGTGACATCATGTTTAATAGCACTGTGAGTCAATATGGATCAGTCGACAGAAAAGCAGGAGCACCCAGTACTAGTGCTATGTACACACAATAGTACTTCAACATTTACTAAGGTGGTCCAGGGGGCACAAAGATTAAGCAAGGGCACCTGAAATCTAAATATTTCACTACCCTTTAAAACTGACAAATCAGTGCTCCCCAAAAAAGAACACAACAGGGTCTATTTACTAAGCCCTGGATGGAGATAAAGTCAACGGAGATAAAGTACCAGCCAATCAGCTCCTTACTGTCATTTTTCAAACACAGCCTGTAACATGGCAGTTAGAAGCTGATTGGCTGGTACTTTATCTCCATCCACTTTATCTCTCTCCAAAGCTTAGTAAATAGACCCCTAAGTCTGATGAACAAACTGTGTGTTCACAAATCCGAGAGGAGAGTCTAGGGGTGTCCTCCTTACGCCATTTCTGCACCATCTGCAAATGTAAGGATGAGTAGCACAAATAAATAAGGTGACATAGAAATTGATGAAGTGCGACAGGATTAGGGGGATATTTCTGACCACAGATGGTGTCCTGAACGTTAGTATTCCAGGGAGAGTTAGGCTGCTGAGTACAGAGTTAGGGTTAGGCTGTGTGTGTGGAATGGGGGGTGGGTGGGAGGGTTAGGCTGCAGGAGAGGAGGGTTAGGGTTATGCTGCAGTAAGGGAGGGTTAGGGTTAGGCTCTGGGAAAGAATGGTTAGGGGTAAGGTTAGGGTTAGTTTAGTTGCTCACACCTGTCGTGGTTATGGCAGTCGGGATGTCGGTGTGGCATTCTGACCACCGGCATCCTAACTGTTGGTATCCCAAACCCAGCCCTTTTTATGTACTGTATATTACTTACAGTAGATCAGTAATGCACAGTTTATCGATAAACTGTATATTGATAACAAATAGAAGTTTTATTTGCTCTTAAATTAAAATTCTTAACAATTCACAATACTACAAGCACTCAATGATTTATGTGTGATATAAAATAGTTTTACAACAATAATAATTTCACACTGTATAAATATAAACATAACATAATGAAACATTTTACAACTAACACTTTTTTATATTCCTGTGTGCACAAGAAAAATATTAATTAAATCATATACTGTATATTTCATGATTTATGGGCACACAGGGTAATGGTTATATAATAAATAATAGAACAGCAGTGCAAAATAGAATATAAATGATATAATTGAGTGATTAAAATGTAATACACTGTAATGTAATAATGTATTAGTGGTGCTCAGAACAGCAGAGATAAAGACATCAGGGAACATGTAAATTAAAATGACCAGAGCTCAGTACATTACATGTTTCAAATAGAAACCATATGCAATAAATAAATATATTAGTCTACATTTGAAAACATTTGCCTAATGAATAATTAAACCAACAAGCTATCAAAAGAGATGCAATTATATCAATGCCAAATTTATCAAGGATTTAAATTACAATTCCTTTCTTAAATAAAAGCTATAATAAAGGTAATATGTACATCACATCAGAATAGCAGTTTTCTAAATTCATGTATTACAAGTTCAGATACATTTTTTTCCCAGAATTAACTTGTTTCTGACTAAGAAAATAAAATAGTAAAAAGGAAATTTAATTTCATAATAAAAATTGTGCAATGCAAATTGAATTACTGTATCACAACTGTCATGCCTACCCAGTTTTTTTTCCTATTTTTAAACAAACTCAACACATGAAACAATGCAAGACTATGGGGTATATTCAGTTGATGTCATATCTGACATCTGAGTATTCAATGAGCAGCTCACGACAATGCCAATCCGACTTTTATTAAAGTCGGATTGGCTTTGTCGGCAACAGGGCCAAAACCTGTCGGATATGGCCGCCGCTTCCGACAAAACAGCTATTCCGCCGATCCACGTGTTTTCCGACAAATTGGAATTCCCGACTAATCAGAAATCTGAGGTAGGATTGAATAGGTCGGAACCCCCTTCAACCTAAAAAAAGTCGGAAACTGCCGTCTTTCCGACAAAACAGCAGTTTCCGACAGCAATTAAATACACTCATATGTTTACATATTAAAACTAACCAAACTTTAGGTCATGGGTGTAAGTTCATCCCAGTCGCCAGAAAGCAAGTTGGAGTTGAGTGCCCTCCCTTCCCTTAAAAAAAGGGAAAACAAATATGGTATGCGTGAATATGTGTGTGTACGTATATACAGCATATTAGGGATGTGCGCTGGCCCATTTCTCTGGTTTTGTGTTTTGGTATTGGTTCTGTATCTCCTTTGGGTTTTGTATATATTGGTTGTGGCAAAACTGCCCTTGCGGATTTTGTATCTGTGTTTTTTTTTAAATAATAAAAACAGGTAAAATCACATGATTTGGGCCTTTTTTGTTCATGTATTACTATCATCCTCAATTCCATTAATTTCCACTTATTTCCAATCAATTTTGACCTACTCACAGCTGACAATATAGTTTTCATCCACTTTAGATCAAGGAAGCTGGATGAGTAAGCTAAGCGACAGCAGTGGGTGACATAAACATGTGAGGCTTAAACTTCCAACATGGCACATCTATGAGTGGCACTGCAGTGGCAGACAAGATGGCTGATTAATAAACTATGCAAAAAAACAGACAACAATGGTGGTCATTCCGAGTTGTTCTCTCTTTGTAATTTTCTTCGCATCGCAGCGATTTTCCGCTAATTGCGCATGCGCAATGTTCGCACTGCGACTGCGCCAAGTAAATTTGCTATGCAGTTAGGTATTTTACTCACGGCATTACAAGGTTTTTTCTTCGTTCTGGTGATCGTAATGTGATTGACAGGAAGTGGGTGTTTCTGGGCGGAAACAGGCCGTTTTATGGGTGTGTGTGAAAAAATGCTACCGTTTCTGGGAAAAACGCGGGAGTGGCTGGAGAAACGGAGGAGTGTCTGGGCAAACGCTGGGTGTGTTTGTGACGTCAAACCAGGAACGACAAGCACTGAACTGATCGCACTGGAAGAGTAAGTCTCGAGCTACTCAGAAACTGCACAGATAAGTCTTTTCGCAATATTGCAAATCTTTCGTTCGCAATTTTGCTAAGCTAAGATTCACTCCCAGTAGGCGGCGGCTTAGCGTGTGCAAAGCTGCTAAAAGCAGCTTGCGAGCGAACAACTCGGAATGAGGGCCAATGCTCCAAGCAGCATTTAATGCAAAGAAAAGAGGTGCAAGATGGAATTGTTCATTTGTATATATTGTTCATGTAGTATATTTTAAACAGGACATGCACAGTTTAACAAATCAATCATTTCAGCAAGAGGGACTGTTATGGCTGAAATGATTGGTTTGTTTGGCCCCCCCAAAAAAAGCTGGCAAAGTGGAAATGGGCAGTGCACAAACTGGCTATACATAAGCAGGATGTCGTCATCAGCATCTGATTCCTCATACCCATCAGTGTGTATATCTTCTTCTTCATACAATATTAATTTGTCCTGCTGGAATCCACTGTATTAGGTGACTCTTCATTTTGTGGACGTAATTGTTGGTAAAGGTCTTCCTCATGGAACTGGTAATTCATCTTTTCCACATTTTGGGGTAGTAACCTCCTATGTCGGTCGCTGACAAGGTTCACGGCTGCACTGAAAACTCTTTCAGAGTACACACTGGAGGGTGGGCAACTTAAGTAAAGCAAAGCCAGTATCTGCAAAGACCTCCAAGTTGCCTTTTTTTCCTGCCAGTATTGAAACGGACAGTCTGACATGCTGATTTAAATGCTATCATTGAAATAATCATCAACCATTCTTTGAATGTTGACTGTATCATATGCAGTGACAGTAGACATGTCAAAAATTGTAGGTAGTTCCTTCAGTCTGGACCAGATGTAAAAAAAAATTCCTGACTGATCGGCATCACCGCCAGTTGGTCTCTTAGGAAAATTTAGTTTTTTATCGCAGCCACAGTTGCCGGAAAAAATAAAGGAGATATTGCTGTGTCACATTCCACTTGAGCTGACAATTTTCTCATCAACAGCTCTTTGCATCTCTTCAGATTTGATTCCATCTGAAAGAAAGATACAACGTAAAACTTAAACCTAGGATCGAGTATGGTTGCCAAATATAGTGATCTGATTTTAAGAGATTGACAAACCTTGGATCCTGGCACAGTGAATGAAGGGCTTGATCTACAAGTCCTACACACTGTCCTTAGCAGAATCACTCCACTTCAGCTCCTCTTTCACTTTCTCCAGATTATTTTGCAAAAGTCTGATTAGGGGAATTACCTGACTCAAGCTGGCAGTGTCTGATTTAACATCACATGTGGCAACTTTGAAGGGTTTCATAACCTTGCATAACACATAAATTATTCTCCACTGTGCTTGACTAAGGTGCATTCCTGCTCCCTAAGTCATAGGTGAATGTGTAGGCTTGAATGTTTTTTTGCTGCTCCTCCATCTGCTGAAGCATATAGAGGGTTGAATTCCACCTCGTTACTACCTCTTGCTTCAGCTGATGGCAAGACAAATTCACCAGTACTTGCTGGTGCTGCAATCTTCGACATGCAGTTGCTGAATGTCGAAAATGTCTAGAAATTTTTCAGGCCACCGAGAGCATCTTCTGCACATCCATGTCATTTATTTTTAAATTTTGCACCACCAAATTAATTGTGTGAGCAAAACAGGGGATGTGTTCAATTGGCCCAGATGTAATGCTTTCACAATATTGTTGGCACTGTTAGAAATTACAAATCCCAAGGAGAGCCCAAGCTGGGTATGCCATTGTGCAATGATTTCCCTGAGTTTTTCTAAGAGGTTGTCAGTGGTATGCCTCTTAGTGAAACCAGTGATACACAGATTAGCCTGCCTCTGAATGAGTTGGCATTTGTGAGATGCTGCTGGTGCTACTGTTGGGGCTGCTGAAGGCAATACATCTAACAAGTAGGCTGTCACAGTCATGAAGTCTTTAGTTTGCCCTGTTCTACTTGTCCAAATATCCGTGGTTAAGTGGACAGTGTGTATAGTGGCATTTTTTAGGACACTAATAACACTTTTTTCAATGTCCTTGTACAGGCTGGGAATTGGTTGTCTAGTGAAGTGGAGTCTAGGTGGGATTTGGTACTGGGGACACAGTACGTCAATCAACTGTCTTAAACCAACTGCACTAATGGTGGATACTGGATGCACTTCTAATACTAGCATAGTTGTTATGGAATCAGTAATCCGCTGTGCAACTTGGTGACTGCTGTCATACTTACCCCCCCTTCAAAAGGATTGTTTGACAGTCAATTGATTTGTACTACTACAAGTCTTTCTGGTCCCCTTCTGGGATGAAGATCCACTCCCAGCAGCAACAGCAGTAGCAGCAGTAAGCATACCACTGAAGGATCCTTTGGAGGAATCCTGCATAGGAGTCAGATTAAACTGGATGCAGGACTACTTCTGATCATGATTAAGGAAACTGACGAATAGGATGTTGATGGTGAAAATTGCAGGTACTTGGATCTAACAGAGAGAAGGGAGCTAGCTGACACTGGACTGGTTACGTTCTTCTCAGCTGATGTTTCGGAATTTGTCAAAAACTTCTGATGAATCCGCTTGAAGTGACGTAACAAAAAGGAGGTTCCTAGGTGGTTAAGGTCCCTACCTCTACCTACTATGGCTTTACAAAGGCTACAGATGGCTTGACAGTTGTTGTTTAGATTTGGGAAGAAATAATTCCACACATAAGAGGTGGATTTTTTTATCTTTTGCCCAGGCATGACAATGGGCTTTTTCATACCTTGGCAACAACGGCCTCCACTGGTGCCATAGTTAAACAAACAACATCCTCATTAGTGCCAGCTATACCAATATCCACCTCATCCTGGTGTATTTTTACAGTGACATCCTCCATTTCAATGTCAGCATGTACACTTGTGCTGCTCCTCCTAACAATTGGAGAGGGCATGCGAATGGTGGAAGGACCCTCCTCTTTCAGTACAGTACTGGAAATATCAGGTTCACACATGGCACCTTCGGACACACTTGGACTCTCCTCTGGGATTGGTGATATTTCTGAGCACACAGTTAGCTCCTGTGCCCTAACAAGTGTAATTTTTTTAATCTCTTCTACAGGGAGAAGGGCTTACATCATCATTACAAGATGCAGAACGACCAGTCATAAACCAAGGCCATGGCCAAGGCCTTTCTATGCCACTTTGGTTAGTGAATGGCATATTGCCAATTTTATGTTTCTCTGCAGCTAACTTTACTTGTGATTTTTTTAATGTAGCACTGTAAAATGATATTGCTACATGCACCGACTTCGATTTTACATGCCCTCTATGCCATTGGGCATCGGCCTTAGCAGATTATGTTGACTAACTTACATTGTCAGGACTATTGGCAGCAGCTTCAGCACTAGTACCTGGTTCATGATCTCATCTCAATTGTTTGTCCTCCATTTCTATCAATAAATGCAAAGTAGAGTGTAGCTCACACCACAATTTTGAACAAAAATGTACCACCTACAGTGTCACCCTACCAGAAATGGCATTTGAACACTGGAGTTGACCTTTAAAAACAGCATTGCACAATACATACAGTATATGAGTAGGAAATAGTGATCGAACACTGTAATAGACCTTCATCAACAGCATTGCACAATATGTGTATGAGTAAAAAATAATAATATACTGCGGGCTGTTCAGCAATGTCACAGTATGTATGAAAATAAAATAAAAATTGTATAGTACACTGAGGTAAAGCAGAAACAAAACAAAAACTTTTTTTATAATTATTATTTTAGTTTAGACTCTAAACTTTAGAGCTTTTATTATTTTCATTTTACACTGTGGTGGAGCCCCTGGATGGATGAACAGATCACCCCTTTATATATATATATATATATATATATACACTGTGAATTGGCAGGGCTCCAGTGTCACGAGATTCAGCCATCTGCAGCATGCAGGATCAGCATCCATCGGTGGGTCCCATCATATTGTCTAGCAGCAGTTGCACCATCGCTTGCTACAGTGCAGGCTGAGCAGTACCCAGGAGGGAGCTGTCCAGTCCCATATTGAAGGTGTTAGCAGAGGTCAAGGAAGATAGCTGATTGACTCTGCAGCAGCAGTGACTGCACCACAGAGCTCCGTAGTAAGAACAGTGGTCACACTTGGATCCTGCTGTGAACCACACAGATGCTGTTGTACATGCAGGTGCCCTTTAGGACTTGGAGCCCGTAGGCTGGTGTCTACTTTGTCTCTGGGAGTTCCACCCTTGATTAGTTTAACTTTGTAATTAGCATTTTGTGAGCTAAAAAAAAGTGTGTGTAGAGAAAATCAAAGCTGCTGCAAAATGTAATACAAATTGGGTTTTGAGATCACTTTTTATGCTATTACGAACTCTATTTATAAATTCACATTCTGTAAAATGAATAGTCTACAAACAGGATTGGAAAAATGATCAATTTATTTAACTTTGTGATGTACATAAATTTTGAATTGAGTGTGGGACTCAGGGTCGACAGTGTCCAGGTCGACACCCATTAGGTCAACACCTATTGGTCGACAGTTGTTAGGTCGACATTAGAAATAGGTCGACATAGACATTAGGTTGACATGTACAAGGTTGACATGAAAAAAGGTTGACATGAGTTTTTCATGTTTTTTTGGTGTTGTTTTCTTCGTAAAGTGACTGGGAACCCTAATTAGTGCACCATGTACCCTGCTTTGGCCAAAGTTAACGTTCCCAATCGTAGTCCACATGGAACGTAAAGTATGAAAAAGTTCAAAAAGATTGGTGCACGGTGTCCCCTCGCATGGCTCACTTTGCTCGCCATGCTTCGGGTAAGGTGCCTCGCTGTGCTCGGCACAGGTTACCGTTCCCAATTGTAGTCTACGTGGATCATACAGTAAAAAAAAGTTCAAAAACAGGAAAAAAATGTGAAAAACTCATGTCGACCTTGTCCATGTTGACCTAATGGTCACGTCGACCTATTTCTAGTGTCGACCTATTCACTGTCGACCAATGGGTGTCGACCTAATGGGTGTCGACCTAGGTGGTGTTGACCCAGAGTCCAGATACCCTTTGAATTCTAAGTGGCATAAATTCATAGAGTGAATTCTGCATCCACTAATAAAAAATAAACACATTCTAATACAATGACAGGACTATCAATGTGCGAGTAGCCCTCATTCAATATCAATATATTTTCAATTTTTCAATCTGTCATTCAAGTAAGTTACGTTCCTCTTTATTTGTGTGCTTACTCTGAATGTGAGTTATTTAGGGTAAGTTACCCTATATATAAACCTTTTATTTTAAATACACTGAATAACAGCACAGAGAACAACAAGTTACAACATTTTGGGGACAAAGAATCATAAAGAGTAACATCCAGGAGATCCAGTCAGTCATTTTTACATTTTCTTGCAAAACAACAAGATACTGTAAGAAGCAGTAGTCAAATTTCAATTATTAAATAAAAAGGAAAAAGAAAATTAGTAAAGACATGAATTAACTCTAAGGGCGGTATCCTTTTAGCTGCAGGGCTATCCAATTAGCCTGTATACTTGCATTTATCAGTGATTATGCTGTACGTGCCCCAGGCCCACAAAGCAGAATCCCCGATAAGTGTTGTTTAAATATGCTGTTACATTTCAGAGGTTATTTTTATTAGATAGAAACTACAGTAAGTCAATTTAGATATTTTTAGTGAATAACTAAATTAAGACTAACATAAATGCATAATTGATTTAAATCCTATCTACCTACTAGCTCTTATATTTGGGAATTTTAACCTTGCTGCTTCTGTTGCATGCAATGAATGGGATGTAAAACCCATGTCATGCAATGCTAGAGTTCCTAAACCTTAACAAAATACTTCTGTAACTTTAAGAGTAGTAATGGGAGTAAACATTTAAGAGCATCAATAAAGGCCCTTTTGGAATACAAGGGTGTTGGTAATAAATACGGATATGGTACTCAGGGTCGACACCCCTTAGGTCGATACCTATTGGTCGACAGTGGCTAGATTGATACTATAAATAGTTTGACATGGCCATTAGGTCGACATGAACAAGGTTGACAAGAAAAAAAGGTCGACATGAGTTTTTCATGGGGTTTTTTTGTGTTGTTTTCTTCGTAAAGTGACCGGGAACCCTAATTAGTGCACCATGTCAACTGCTTCGGCCAAAGTTAACGTTTCCAATCGTAGTCCACATGGATCGTAAAGTATGAAAAAGTTCAAAAAAATTATTAAAAAAAAAAAACTCGACCTTTTTGCATATTGACCTTGTTCACGTCGACCTAATGGTCGCGTTGACCTATTTCTAGTGTCAACATATTCACTGTCGACCAAAGGGTGTCGACCTTATGGGTGTCGACCTAATGGGTGTTGACCCACAGTCCGGATAACAATAAATACCACCCAGGCGCTTTATCAGGGATTGCTTCAATTTTAAGTAGCCACCATGTAGGCACTAGTCAAGCCTACAATTTTTTAAGAAAAAAGAAAAGGGAGATGGTAGGGCTGAACAATAAATATAGCCAGATTGAACAACTGATATTTGTTTTCTTTAAAAAAACAATTTCATATTTATGATATAATGAGATTTAAATCAGCAATATTGCATTATCACAATCTCTTGGAATACATAAACTGATTAATCTATGCAACTGGACATAATCTTCATATCTGCTTATAGATAATGTATTACTTCCTGAATTTTAAAACCTGAGGGACACTTCTAACTTTTACAAACAACTGTAGATCTGATGTTCTAATTGCTGCAATATAAGCTAACATAAACCAGACGAGACAATATAACTCCAACTTCTGACAAACACTAATACCAAATTATGGTATTATGAAATGAATTTAATGGTTTAATTAGTTTTACTAAAAATACAATGTAATTTTGTTCTTAGAATCTTGCTAAAAGATTAAGAAGTATTTTAATTAAATAAAACAAAACTGCTAAATTTTGAATGATTGAATCTCAGATTCAACTTTGAAGCTATTACTGATTATTTTTATTTTTTTAAATTAACCTGACACATGTACTTTGTTCATTTGCAATCTGCTGTACAATCCATTGTGTTAAAAAAATCTATCATGACATGTAAAAATGTAGTAACGGAGTAATGGAGCAGCACTGAGTCTGGGAGTCTGTGACCCAGAAACTGAAGTGGGCGCACGTGTGTGAGTGGCGTGCGAGTGGAGCCAGTGAAGGGATGCCAGAGCCTGATGCCAGAGGTGGGCGTGGAAGGTGCGGGAGCTGGAGGGGGATTGCAGGTGCCGGAGAGGGGGACAGAGCCAGTGCTGTGTGAAGCGGGTGCTGAACAGAGCGGAGCGTGCAGCAAGGGTAAGAGCTGCCGCTTCTGCTCTGTGTGGAAGCTTGTAATAAGCTTTGTGTGTGTGAGAATTTACCAGGTGCTGCCGTGTGATGCTGCTGCTGCCGGGCCGAGAGCTGCTGCTGACACATCCTGACTGCTGACATTTCTGCTGCTGCTACTAGAGGAGCCTGCTGTATGGGGCCAGGGACTGCTGCTGCAGAAGAGGAAAGGATCAGCGGGCGCACAAGGGAGGATAAGTATAAGCTTAATTACATTACTATTTAAGTGACTGTATTTCATTGTCCCCTATATATATATTGTCCCTTTTTTATTTATTTTTTTCTATTTTTGCACTTTGCAAAAAATGGGGTGGCCACGATTGAGAATCTCACTCAATGCATGTCGTGCATGATGTATGTGCACCTGGAACAACAGTCCGAGTGTGAGTACATCTGTGCAAGATATGAGCAAACGGCTGCCCTGGAAGCCCAGGTAACTGATCTAGAGTGGACCGTTATGCGACTGAGGAGTATTCACAATCTCTAGTAAAGTTTATATAGAACAGTGGAGGAGTTGCAGGAGGGAACACTGGGAGACGAGGATGACCAGGTAGACAGCTGGGTCATGGTTAGAAGGAAGAAGAATAGGGTGAGGGGGAGACAGGACATATCCAATCTGCCAAACCCCAACAAGTTTGCCCGACTGGACGAGGATTCTGGGGATGGCAGTGAGGAAATGACAGAGCCAGAGGAGACTGTTCCCTCTAGCAACCGGAGGAGCGGTCCCTCCAGTACAGATGAGAAAAAATATAGTGAAGTACCTACTCAGATTGTGGTGGTAGGGGATTCTATTATCAGGAAGACAGGCAGGGAAATCTGCTACCGGGACCGTGATCATCGTATGGTCTGTTGTCTCCCAGGTGCTCAGGTACAGCACATCGCGGACCCGGTAGACAGATTGTTGGGAGAGGCTGGTAAAGACTTGGCGGTCTTTGTGCATGTCAGCACCAATGATAAAGTTAGTGGTAGGTGGGATGTCCTTTAAAAAGACTATAGGGAATAAGGCAAGAAACTTAAGGCAAGGACATCAAGGGTAATATTCTCTAAAATATTACCAGTGCCATGCGCTAGTCCAGGGAGACATAGGGAGATTAGGGAGGTAAATGTGTGGCTTAGAGACTGGTGTAGAAAGGAGGGGTTTGAGTTCTTGGAACACTGGGCGGACTTCTCAGTCAAGCGCCATATTTTTTGTCATGATGGATTGCACTTGAATGAGGAGGGGGCTGCGGTGCTGGGGGCAGGATGGTTAAAGGGTTGGAAGAACTTTTAAACTAAGAGCCTGGGGGGAGGGTTTAGCTAGAAGCTACAGGTCAAACAGTGAGAGCAGTAAGGATGGGGTTAGTGAACAAAATGGGGGTGGCGAAGGGGGGAGGGAAAGTTCAGCCGGCAAGGGTAATTGCAGGGGTATTGACACAGGAATTACCAACAAAGGTATTGCCCACGCTATCCCTAAATCATTAATTATGCCAATTATGCTTCAACAGTACGGTATATAGAAAATTATGTCCACAGCATTGGGGAAAATACCTCCACCGGGGGGGGGGGGGGGGGTTGAAAGACCTAATTGGTCAAATGGGGATAGTAATAAAATAGGCTTTATTAAGTATGATGGGGGTGCTAAGGGAGGGAGGAGAATAACAGTCGGTAGGAGTATTTCTAAAAAGGCACTTGTAAATAAGCCCTTTTGAGCCTGAATTTATACAATCAAAACAGTGGACTAAAACAAAGGAAAAGCGGAAGGAACGTCTGCAATATTAAGGGACGTATATGAATTTATTTTTGTGGCACTTATACTGGTAGAGATTACCTTTCTTCTGTGTTAACTTGTAAATAAGGATAACATACCATTAAAACAAACGGGCAAGGGAAATATTAAGCTAAAATATATGCTTGCTAACGCAAGCAGCCTATCAGGTAAAATGGGGGAAGTGGAATGGCTTGTATCAAAAAAGCAATATGATATTATAGGTATTCCGGAAACATGGTGTGACGACTCGCACGACTGGGCTGCAAATTTGGAGGGATAATCACTTTTCAGGAGGGATAGGGCTGCCAAAAGCAGCCCTATCCTGGAGGGGTATGTCTCTATGAAAAACCATCTCTAAAACCAAACATAATAGAAGTATTTTACGAGGGGACTGGAGATAACGTGGAATCGCTATGGGTTGTGATCACAAGTGAAGGCACTGAAACAAAAAAACTAGTCATTGGCACACGCTAAAAACAACCGAATATTAGCGTACATGACGAGGAACAACTCTTACAGCAAATAGAAAAAAGCTGCTGGAATGGGGGACATCCTAGTGATAGGGGATCTCCATTATCCTGATATAAATTGGAGTAACGATTTGTGTGTAAAAGCTAGGAGCAGCAGGTTTCTAAACACATTAAAGGATTAAAGGGGGTGGTGTTGGGGTACGTTTACCTTCTAGTTACTCCTACCAACTCATACCACCAGAACCATCCCTTACATTCTCTACATTTGAGGTCCATGCCATACGCCTCTTCCAACCAGTCCATCTTAGAGTAGCTGTCATTTACCGCCCCCCTGGCACTGCTTCCAAATTCATCGACAACTTTGCTTCCTGGCTTCCTCACTTCCTCTCTTCTGACATTCCCTCCATTATCCTAGGCGATTTCAACATTCCTATTGACATCCCCACACAATCCCCTGCCTCTAAACTCCTTAACCTCACCTCTTCACTTGGTCTCTCCCAGTGGACCTCCTCACCCTCCCATGTGAATGGGAGCTCACTGGACCTGGTCTTCACTCACCGCTGTGATATTTCTGATTTTTCCAACTCCCCATTTCCCCTCTCTGACCACCACCTGCTCTCCTTTAACCTATCTTTCTCGACTTCCCCATCTCTACCTCCTAAGGCTACCATCACTAAGCGTAACATTGAAGCTATTGACACCACATTCCTTTCCTCCCTGTTTGATTCACTTCTCTCTCCTATTCTCTCTCTCTCATGCCCTGAACAAGCCACTTCCACATACAATGCATCCCTTATTTCTGCTCTTGACTCTGTTGCTCCACCAACCACTATTCACCCTCGCAAATGAACACCTCAACCCTGGCACACCAAATGCACCAGATATCTGCAAAAATGCTCACGTACTGCTGAGCGACACTGGAGGAAATCACGCTCTAAGGCAGACTTCCTCCATTTCAAACTTATGCTCTCATCCTTCAGTGCTGCCCTTTCTCCTGCTAAACAGTCATACTTCAAGAACCTTATCTCCTCCCAGTCTTCCAACCCCCGGCGCCACTCTCAACTCACTCCTCTGCCCACCTCTACCTCGTCTCCCTTCCTCACTCTCTGCTCTTGACTTTGCCACTTACTTCACATCCAAAATTGACTCCATACGTCAGGACATCACATCACACCAGACCATCAGTAACCAGCTTTCTCCCATCCCTTACCAACCCTCCCCATCCCTCGCACCTACTCTGACATCTTTCTCCCATGCATCTGGAGAGGAAGTCATGGCGCTCATTCGTTCCTGTTCCCTTACCACCTCCCCACTTGACCCTATCCCCTCCCGCCTCCTCCGCTATCTCTCTCCTTCTGCTTGTTCCCATCTTTCCCACCTTCTCAATCTGTCCCTCTCATCAGGCACTGTCCCCTCTGCCTTCAAGCATGCACTCATCTCTCCTATTCTTAAAAAACCTACACTTGATCCAAACACTCTCTCCAACTACCGACCCATCTCTCTCCTCCCTTTTGCATCCAAACTCCTTGAGCGTATTGTCTACAACCGCCTTACTACCTTTCTTTCCTCACACTCACTGCTTGACCCATTCCAGTCTGGCTTCCGTCCTCTCCACTCCACTGAAACTACCCTTACAAAAGTATGCAATGACCTCCATGCTGCAAAATCTAAGGGACACTACTCTATACTTATTCTACTTGATCTCTCTGCTGCTTTTGACACTGTGGACCATCCTCTCCTACTGCAAATTCTTCACTCCATTGGTCTGCGTGACACTGCCCTCTCTTGGCTGTCCTCCTACCTTTCTGACTGTTCTTTCTCTGTCTCCTCTCATGACTCCACCTCCCCCTCACTACCACTAACTCTAGGGGTACCCCAAGGTTCTGTTCTTGGTTCTCTTCTCTCTCTATACGTCCTCACTAGGTAAGCTCATTAGTTCTTTTGGTTTCCAATATTATCTCTATGCTGATGACACTCAAATCTATCTTTCCTCTCCAGACCTCTCCCCTGCTCTCCTCACTCGTATATCCAACTGTCTCTCTGCTACCTCTTCCTGGATGTCCCAGCGCTTTCTTAAACTTAACATGACTAAGACAGAGCTGATCATCTTTCCTCCCTCCCGCATAACCTCACCTCCTACAATCTCATTATCTATTGATGGCACTACTATCTCCTCTAGCCCCCAAGTGCGCTGTCTTGGAGTAATCCTTGACTCCTCCCTCTCCTTCAAACCACACATTTAGCACCTCTCACAAACCTGCCATTTTCATCTAAAAAATATTTCCAGGATCAGACCCTTTCTGACCCAGGATGCTACTAAGACTCTTATCCACTCACTGGTCATCTCCAGACTGGACTACTGTAATCTGCTCCTGACTGGCATTCCTGACAAATACCTCTCTCCACTCCAATCTATCCTCAATGCTGCTGCCCGGCTCATCTTCCTCACCAAACGCACTATGCCCACCTCTCCTCTCTTACTAGACCTTCACTGGCTCCCCTTCCCTTTCAGAATCCATTTCAAGCTTCTCACACTTGCTTACAAAGCCCTCACCCACTCCTCTCCCATCTACATCTCTGACCTTATCTCCCTTTACACTCCCACCCGTCCTCTTCGCTCTGCTAATGCACGCCGACTCTCCTGCCTACGGATTACTTCCTCCCACTCCTACCTCCAAGATTTTTTACGTGCTGCACCACTTCTTTGGAATGCCCCACCTCTCCCCCTCAGACTCTCCACCTCTCTACAAAACTTCAAACGATCTCTCAAGACCCACTTCTTCACCAAACCCAGCCAAATCTCATCCTAACCCTCTGTTCTACGCTCTCTATGTACCCCATCTGTGTCACCCCTGTCTGTCTACCCCTCCCCTTTAGAATGTAAGCTCTCACGAGCAGGGCCCTCTTCCCTCATGTGCTTATCCTTTCTTACTTTAATAATCTTCAACCGCACCACATCCAGCAGTCTTCTGCCACCTGATACTTATTCCAGTGTCATCTGCTGATGTAACTATGTTTATTTACCCTGTACTTGTCCTATACTGTCATCAACTGTAAATTGCTGTTTTCCAGTTTGATTATTTGTTTATGTATTCTGTAATTGGGCGCTGCAGAACCCTTGTGGCGCCATATAAATAAAGGATGATAATAATAATAATAATTAATACTTATCTCAATTAGGCGAGGACCCAACCAGAGGTAATAATATCCTGGACCTAGTCATTACCAATAATGTGAACATTATATCAAACATTACAGATGGGAGACCTTGGGAAACAGTGACCACTATATGATCACATTCGACATCAGTTTCAAGAAATATAGCTAGAAGGGAACAACTAAAACATTTAACTTTAGAAAAGCTAACTTCAATATGCTGAGTTAGGCACTAAACGACATTGACTGGGAAGTTTTGTTTCAGGGTAGGGACACTTCGGAAATGTGGGATGCTTTAAATGGGTTGCTTGATAGCAATATTCACAAATTCATTCCCATGGGCAATAAAAGCAGGAGTACTAAACACAAACCAATGTGGCTTAATTAAGAGGTCAAAAAAGAAATGGCAAATAAGAGGCATGCTTTCAAAGCATTTAAATCAATTGGAGGGGAGGAGGCATTCCAGTATTACAATGAATGCAATAAAAGAAGCAAAAATGTAATAAGAGCAGCTAAAATTGTAAACAAAAAAGTTTTATAAATACATAAACAGTAAAAAGTAAAAAAAAGGAAAATGTAGGCGCATTAAAAGATGAACTAGGAGCCTTGATAAATGATGACAAAATGAAAGCGGATATACTGAACAAGTTTTTTTCATCCATATTCACCAGGGAGGATCAGAAGGTGATATTAGTGCATAACCACAGTGAAGGTAATGATTCTTGGCTAGATGCTTGTTTAAGTGAGGAAGTAGTCCTGGAGAGACCAAGCAACATAAAGATTAATAAATCATCGTGCCCAGATGGTTTTCACCTGAGGGTTATTATGGAGCTTAGGGCACAGCTAGCAAAACCCTTATACTTGATTTTCTATATTCAATTAGATCTGGTATGGTACTGAGGGATTGGCGTATAGCTGAGGTAGTGCCATTATTTAAAAAGGGATCTAAAAATCATCCTGGGAACTATAGACCAGTTAGTATAACCTCTATAGTGGGTAAATTATTGGAAGGAATTTTGAGGGATAGCATAGAGGATTATCTGTGGAATACTAAGTTTATTTGCAGGAGACAGCATGGGTTTGTGAGGGACAGATCATGTCCAACTGACTTAATTAGCTTCTACAAGGAAGTGAGCGATAATCTTGACCAAGGCAAAGCAGTGGATGTGGTCTATTTAGATTTTGCAAAAGCCTTCGATACAGTGCCTCACAGGAGACTGATCATCAAATTAAGAGAACTTGGACTAGGAAATGCTATTTGTACATGGATAGGTAATTGGCTGGATAACAGGGTACAACGAGTAGTGGTCAATGGAATGTTCTCCAGCTGGGCACCAGTAGTCAGTGGAATACCACAAGGGTCTGTACTTAGCCCGCTACTGTTCAATATATTTATTAATGATCTAGGAATAGGCCTGGGAAGCACAGTGTCAATCTTTGCAGATGATACTAAACTGTGTAAGGTAATTAATTCAGAAATCGATGTGGAGTCTCTACAGAATGACTTATTTAAACTTGAAACCTGAGCGTCTAAATGGGGAATGAGGTTCAATATTGAAAAATGCAAAGTTATGCACTTTGGGATTAAAAACAAATTTGCATCCTACACAATTAATGGGGAAAATATAGGGGTAGCAGTAGTGGAAAAAGATTTGGTGCTACTCATTGATAATAGGATTAATAACAGCACCCAATGTCAAAATGTAGCAAAGAAGGCAAGTAAAGTCCTTGCATGCATAAAACGGGTTATTGAGACAAGGGAAGAGGATGTAATCCAGCCTCTGTATAAATCATTGGTACGTCCGTATTGATATTATTAATATCTTCAAATATGTAAAGGGTCAATACAAAGAGTTAGCAGGGGATTTGTTTATTAATAGAATTCTGTATAGGACACATGGGCACTCACTAAGGCTAGAGGAGAGAAAATTCCGTACAAAACTTAGAAAAGGGTTCTTCACCGTAAGGGCAATAAGGATTTGGAACTTCCAGCCAGAGAAGATAATAATGGCGGACTCTGTAAATGCATTTAAAACCAGATTGGAATGTTTTCTAGCTGAAAAAAGAATCCAAGGCTATAGCATTTAATATATTGACATTATGTATATGGTAGTGATATGAAATATAGTTGTCAATAGGTATGAAAACCATTATTTTGGCTGGTGCATTATAATGTGAACTGCTTAATACAGAATACAGGTTGAACCCGATGGGCTTTTTTCCTCTTTTCAACCTAATTATCTATGTTACTATGTTATTATGAGTACACTATCAGGCAGAATGTAACACTCTTCAATAGTTGTTATTGTGCCAGATGTATAGTTAGACATAAATGTAGGTGGAGTTCAGTAAGGACCATTATGCAAATGCAACCATAACATATGGTAGGCCTGTATGCAAATGTAAGCAGGCATATATATTGAGATTGCTTGACCTCTGCAATTGCACACCAGTGATAATGATGATGACATAAGCCACTTTCGACTGGTCAACTGAGTCTTGGCCTTTCATTTTAAAGGTGAAGAAAACAGCTATTTGTTTGTATTTCAATGAGAATTATTTTTACACTAAATTTACAAGATATAGTTGCCAACACTACTTGGGTTTTCTCTCTCTTTCTCTCTCTTCAGTGCTCCCCTACTCTTTTTCTCCTCCTCTCCTTTCTCCTCCTCTTACTCCATATCTCCCTTTCCCCTTAGTTATCTGTTTTGATTAGCAGCACTTATTATATACATTATCATTAACATTAATATTTTTATTTTTATCTTTCTGTTTTAGCTTTTGGAATGTCCTAATCCATTTTCTCCTCTACAGAGGATATGGTCTGTGCATCTCTGTATGCTTTTTACCTTTATTCTATACAGTTACACTTTTTTTGTTGATAATGTTGTGTTGTTGTTGCTGTTGTTATTGGTTGATTTTAAGGAGTATCATTGTTTTCATCATGAGGTAATGAGTAATATGGAAAATAACAGAAGTGTCTGGAGACTACACATGTGTGTTAATGCCAGAACTCTCTGGAAATAATGTCATTAACACAGGTGAGAAAAGTCATAGTTGTTATCAACCATCATTAAATTTCAACATAATGGCATAATTTTTATTATTCTTCAGCTGTATATATAAATATAATTAAATATATCTCAACATAGTATAAAATAAAGTCCCCGGTAGGCATCAGTCTGTTTGTTTGGGCTAATTTAGAGAACCACTTGCCAGATTTTGAGACAGTTTGAAAAACTCTATAGAGCATTTGTCAAGGAAGGTTTAGGTGTGTGAACCATTACTCTATGATAAAAGGGACCCGAGCAGTGATGTTTTTAGTGAATCAAGTCTAGTTATTCCACACCAAGTCATCACAGGTTTTCAAACTGACCATTTCAGATTGTAATGTAATTTTGTATATTAATTGTTGCCTTGGGTAAGAAAGTAACTTCAAAATCTTAAGCTGATATGCACACTGGTTTTGAAGTTATATGCCTTTAAAGCTGCATTTTTTTTTACAAAAAAAATTGCTATTAACATTTTTTTTAAATTGATTTTGCATTTGCACTTTTAAAATAAGGGCATGCATTTTAAAACTATTTTTTTATGGGCTTTCATGTGATATATAGCACATCAGAATGTTTCAATAAAAATTAAAAATGCTAAATTTTCAAAATAAAAATTTAGATTTTTCTCTAAAATGTATTTTTTTTAACATTTTGAAAAAAATCTCTAACATTGCTAAGACTGTTGTTAATAAATCCTCAAAGTTTTATTTTGGAATCATATTAGGATCATTTGGCATTTGGATGATGTAATGGTTAGCATTACTGCCTCACAGCACTGAAGTCATGGGTTCGATTCCCACCATGACCCTAACTGTGTGGAGTTTGTATATTCTCCTACTGCATGTGTGGGTTTCCTCCGGGTACTCTGGTTTCCTCCCATAATCCAAAAAGATACTGGTAGGTTAACTGCATCCCTTCAAAATGAACTCTAGCGTAAATGTGTCTGCATGTACATGTGATAGGGAATATGGATTGTAAACTCTCCTGGGGCAGGGTCTGAAGTGAATGGCCAAGCATTCTCTGTGAAGCACTGCAGAATATGTGTAAACTATATAAATAACTGGTAATAAATAATAAATAAATAATAATCATTTGCTGCAATACAAGAAGTTTTGTGAAAAATATATAGGGGCGTGGCTTCACGGGAAGGGACGTGGCCACAAAATAATACCAATTCATACTACGGTGCACAGGTGTCTCCATTATTCAAATTACGCTGCACAGTAGCGCCACTACACCAGGTAGAGCCCCTTTTACACATTACAGCAGACCGCGTCAACACTTTTTACACATTACGGCAGACAGCGTTCCCTTTTTACACATTACGGCAGACAGCGTCCCCCTTTTTACAAATTATGGCAGACAGCGCCCCCTTTTTACACATTATAGCAGACAACGTCCCCTTTTTACACATTACGGCAGACAGCGTCCACTTTTTTACACATTATGGCAGACAGCGTCCCCCTTTTTACAAATTACGGCAGACAGCGTCTCCTTTTTTACACATTATGGCAGACAGCGTCCCCCTTTTTACACATTATGGCAGACTGCATCTCCTTTTTACACATTACGGCAGACAGCGTCTCCTTTTTTAAACATAACGGCAGACAGCGTCACCTTTTTTACACATTACAGCAGACAGCATCCCCCTTTTTACACATTACGGTAGAAAGTGTCCCCTTTTTACACATTACGGCAGACAGTGTCCCCTTTTTACACATTATGGCAGACAGCGTCCCCCTTTTTCAGGATAGAGAAAGAAAGGCAGAGAGATACTTAACATCGCTCCTCGTGCTGGCAGATCCCTCGGTGCAGGCAGGGGAGAAGGAGGAGGAGGGAGGGGGACTGAAGCTGCAGCAGCGCTATGTCATTGGTGGAGGCTCCGCTGCAGCAGCCCCCTCTCCTTCCGTATTGGCTGCCCGGCACTGCTGTGAATGCTGGGATAAAGGAACTGCATCCCAGCATTCACAGCAGCGCCGGGCAGAAAATACGGAAGGAGAGGGGACTGCTGCAGCGGCGCTACTACCAATTACATAGCGCTGCTGCGGCTCCAGTCCCCCTCCCTCCTCCTCCTTCTCCGCTGACTCTGGCGCTGCTGCTCTCCTCCCCAGCGTGGCGCACGGCACACAGCAGAGGCGGCATGTAATGAGTCAATTTGAATACACGTAGTTATGGCCCTGCATATGGGATAGTAGATATAGATAAGTAAAAGAGCTAAAAGGAACAGTCTTACGACCCTTTAAATGGTAGAAATATTGTCTCATGGAGACAGCAATAAAACAAATCATTTAGTAATATGGCAAAACCTCAGTCCAAGAAATAAAAATATATTCCCCAGATGGTATATTTTACTTGTTTCCAATAGCACTCTGATATTAGTGTTCTGTACAGCAAAGGTGTACCCAAACTCACAATGTGAAGGGGTTAGATGTGCACATAAAGGTATCTTTCATTCTATATGGTGGTTTCAAGACAGATGAGAGTACCCCAACTCACATTCTGTAGTGCTGGACTCTGAATATCAAGGTATATTTGATTACCAACACTGTATTAGGGTATCGTATATGTCACTATGAATATAATATAGAAGACTGTGCCTTTTAGCACTTTTATGTAAAAATTAAGTATTTGTGGGCTACATGCAAAAGTAGCAAGAATTTACCTTGCAGAGAAAAATATAACCCACCCAAATCTAAATCTCTCCCCACGTGTTACATCAGTGGGGGTGATTCGGAGTTGTTCAGAGTAGCTCCAGACCTACTCACAGATTGCGATCAGCTCATGCCGTTTTGTTCCTGGTTTGACGTCACACACACGCCCAGCGTTCGGCCAGCCACTCCCCCGTTTCTCCAGACACTCCCACATTTTTTCCTGACACGCCTGTGTTTTTCTGCACACTCCCAGAAAATGGCCAGTTTCCGCCCAGAAACATCCACTTCCTGTCAATCACACTCCGATCACTTCAACGATGAAAAATCTTCGTTCGGACGTGAGTAAATCTACTAAGTTTTGTGTTAAAATACTAACCGCATGCGCACTGCAAACCATGTGCATGCGCATTTTTGCCTTAATCGCTCCGTTGCGAAAATCGGCAACGAGCGAACAACTCGGAATGACCACCTGTATCCGGTTGTTAGGTAGACAGTTAATAGGTTGACTGTCAATAGGTCAACACCATATGGTTGACATGCATTAGGTCAACTGGTTCAAAAGACCAACATGGTTAAAAGGACGACATGTAAAAAGTAGACAATAAAAAAGGTTGACAGGTTCAAAAGGCCGACATGATAATTGTCGAAACACATTTGGTCGACACATTTTTTTCTCCATATTTTTTAAACTTTTGCTTGATTTACTAGCCATGTGCAGTATGATTGGGCATGGCAATCAAAGTGAGCCCACAAGGCTACATGTTTCCACTAACTGGGGTCACATATGGTTAAATGTTCTATTTGACACCCTCTAAAAAAACTTTTTTGTCAACCATTGTCATGTCAATATTTTAACTCTGCTGACCTTTTTCGTACCTATAGATGTTTTGTACTGTCTACCTTTTCCCCCTGTCAACCTTCTGACCCTGTTGACCTTATGCACCTCTATGTGTCTTCTATAAGTAACTGTGCCTCATACCTCTTTTGAGGTAGTATCTCCATGTTATGCATTTTTTCACCAATGTACACACTCATTCATTACTTTCTCTCAGCCAGTTTCCTTGTTGTGTTTTCCCCCTGTGATCCTTACCCTCCATTTGTCTGCCCTATTTGGTGTTCATTTTTACCCCTCCATCTGTGCTCCCCTTAAGAAGATGTTAATTTTTTACTTTACTTTCCTACCCATTTCCCATGCTGTGTGCTTATACAGCAGTGCTGGAGGGTATCCCGGTTCCACTCCTGCACCTGTGAAGGATTTGACATTGTATGCTGCTGGTGCGCATGTCCGATATTGGCTTCCCTGGTCTCCCTGGTTACCTGTGACATGTGCAGAGGACGGACACGTTATGAGCCGGGAATCCCTATCAGGGCTTCTTATTTAATTGAGGACCCTTTTTTGCTGTATTCTTGCTTAATTTACTCTGTTATATGATTGGTTAATTGGGATGCTCCCAGCTTTACTATCTGGCTTTCTCAGTGTATCAAATAAAAACTGATAAACTGATAAAAACTGCATTGGAGCAATTGAAACAGGCTGTTGTGCCCCTGCTGCCATTTTATACACTTTGTTCATGTTGGAACTTTAATAAATCTACTCTCTTTGCTGATTATCCGGAGTACTGGTCCAGCATTCTTCTCTGTGATATACTACTCGTTTATGGACCCTGCACCACAGATGTTTGCTGGTTTGGACAGCTGTCTTGTATACCAGGGGCCAGTGTGCACCCAGGGCTGCCATCAGAAATGATGGGGCCTGGGACTGACTCTCACAAGGCAGGGCCCCCCCACCGTCCGATCCCCCCCCCTTCCCTGCATTCCAAAAACTACTTTTTGAGGGGGTCTGGGTGGTTGTAGTGATGATCAGGGGTCCAGGTCAGCTGCCTGCCTGCACATCAGCAGGCAGCCACGGAGAGACAGAGCCGCAATCGTATTCTTAACACAGAGCCGGCCGTGAGCCAATCGGAGCTCACGGACCAGCAGCCAATCCACACTACAACCACCCGGGCATGGGACTGGAGTACCCGCTGTCCACCCTTGATGGTGGGCCTGTGTGCACCACACATACTGCCACCATTATAGATGCTCCAATGGCTAGCATGGATATGGCTCTTAGGGACTGATGTACATTATACTGTAGTTCATAGTGCTGTATGTCTCTTTGCCTAGAATACAGCATCTTTCATAATTTGCACTGCTCTTGAGCAGAACATGAGTGCTCATAAATGGGGCTATATGGATTCATATACAAATTGGATACCTCTTACCTTATGATGTAAAGGCCTAACTAAGGTAGGTAGAGCCATTTTGGCAGAGGAAAAGTTCAGCAAGGACATGTTGTTGCAAAGGTAGGCCATGCAGGCTAGAATGCTAGTGTTAGTAGTGTATCTGTCGCACCTATTAAACGACATGTTCAAGAACACTGACTATGGTGACTTACAGCAAACAAGATACATAGGCTACCCATATAGAGATAAGTGCATATTGAGATGCATTCCTCCCTGCATATGTGTGAAAATATACTTTTTCAGCGCAGTTATTTTGAGTAATGTACACCCATTTTACTTACATTCCTGCATTCATTTCTTTAGGGCTTTATTTAGAGTAAGATGTAAAACAATTTGTGGCTAGGGGACAGGGCAGGAGCTGGGATAGGCTTATGTTCACATGGAGTGGGTGTTATCAAAGTACAGAAACAGCCCATAGTTACTGACTGCAAATAAAATGGGCAGTGGAAAGTTGCCAAACTACTCGCTTAGAGGGGACTGGCATGTGTGTGTTATATCCCTGGTGTAAGTTCTACAATGATGATGATGACTGCCCCTGGTTGGTCTTTAAAAACTAACCCATATATGCAAAATCATTAAAACTGCTGCTGCTAAGTCACTTTACACTGCAGTGCACACTTGTTTTGTTCAAATAAAGAATGGTTCAGACTTACTTGAAGAAAGGGGAAGCTTTCACATTTAAGGCGGGGTGTACTAATGGGAAAATGCAGTAAAAACCCTGTTTTCAGGGTTGTACCACATTTTCCATATGTACTAAATCACAGCTGCTGAGTGTCCGATGCAGAGGGTAATGCCTGCTATATCTGGCGTTACCCTATAGAAGCCTATGGGCTTCTTTCTGTAATGGTGCTGTACTAGTGATCCAGTCAGATCCCTCCCAGCACACCCCTTTGCAGTACTAATCGCATATGTTAGTAAATACTGGATGCGATATGTTTAGGCGCGATTTGTGGTGGAATGTACCACAAGAGGTTGGTACATCCCGCCCCTATTATTTTTTATTATTTTTTTAAAATCCCTATTCTACTTTGATTCGCATTTATGAAGTTTCAATCAACTTGGGTACTTATTATCTGATCTATTCAGACACTAACTTTACTGTGCTTCTATTGTTTTTATTTTTTTATTTTTAGCATTTTTATTTCTCAGTGAAACACTTATACTTGAGACATAGCAGACCCAAGTACATGAAGACAGAACTATAACTAGGGAAGCCAACCCCAGGCCATTTTTTTCAATCCCGGGTATCAGGATTGAAAAATGGCCAATCTTGGGATTTCCGCCCCACCCCATCCCTCGCCCCACCTCACCTGCCCTGCACACATAACTAACCATATACTGCGGGCAGGCGTGTGGGGAACTCAACATTCTCTCTCCCCAGCGGCGGCTGATGGTGCAGCATGACCTCATGCTGCGCTGGGGGAGCCGGAAAGGGGAAGCCGGGCAGCGTCCTATGGACGCTCAACGCTGATCCCTCAATCCCCAGGATTGGAGCTTCCAATCCTGGGATTGAATCCTGGCTGTTTTTGGCCCTAAATCCCGGGATCCTGCCGCTCCCTATCCCGGGATTGGCCACCATACTGTAGCTGTAACTAGGGCTGGGCTCAGTAACAAGGGGGCAGCACTGATGCTTCTCTGTGGCACCTGCATTTGGCTAGCAGGTTGTCTAGAATGGCACTTTGCAGCACAGTTGAGCGGCCACTCAGACACCCAGAAAGTCTTACATTTCTTTCTGGTCCCAGCATACCCATCTCTTCAATGTGACACCATGATATCACATGTACGGGGAGTAAAACTGGCACAGGGTTGATTTTCAATCTTCTACAGCCCTGTGTCAAAGAGACAGAGCTGCAACTACAAATGTGAATAATTCTAAATCACTTTTTATTCCGATGCATTTTGCTACTCTGTTTGTATCCAACTCTGAATAGGTCCCTTAATGTGCGACTCTGAAAACTAGCAGCTTCCAATTAGATTTTTTACTTTCTTTTCAACAAAAAACATGACATAACAAATCTGCTTTATTGTACCTGCTTTCATTGTATTATCACTTATTAAATATTTTTTTTTGCAAATGCATCTTTTTGCTGCTCAATTTATTAAAATGAGTAAAGTGATTTTCCACATTTTAAAAAACTGTGTGTATAAAATACGATACATTCTTTAGATTGAGCCTAATTTAGCACAATATTTGCTTGTTTTTCTTATTCTGAGCACATAAAAAACAGACCTGCTTCTACGGTAATCAACTAATGAAAATGTTATCCACAACTGATTGATACATGTAAATCGCAATAAAAAATATATATGTATGCAGCTTAAAATAGACATATTATAATAAATAGCCTGCATCAACGCCTACCTATCCATTGCACCAATTTATTGTATAATTTATGCCTTTAAATTTGAATTCGGTCCAAGGTTTTAGAAGTACAAGTCTGCCAGTGTGTTTTAAATCCCAGCCAATATCCATAAAATCAAAACAAAGTTAAGCAACTTTACAAAAGGCAGAAATAGCTTTTTAAGGATTCACAAGGGTACTTTTGGTCTCTTTGATGTAAGCAGCTATCATGTCAAGATTGATGTTTAGTGGCAGAGAAACATTTCACAGGGCAGCTGTCTGCTCAATAATAATAGAAAAAAGCTATCTATCTTCATTGTCTCCCATTAACATGCACCTCAAATCTATCACAAGTAATGTCTACAACTGCGCTTTGTGACTTAATATCACTGTCAGTTTAATATTCCTAAATATTTTCGCTCATACGGTCTGGGTTATGGCTTATAATTTGAAGCTATTTTTCTATCCACCAAATCTGATAGAGGAACCATTGTTGTGTCGGTAGCCAGGTTTTTATTTTCTTTTATCTACAAATAAAATGTTCAGGTGAAAAGTATTTTATGTGCTTTCGCAGCTGTCAAAACACAATTTACACAACACGAGCATTTTGTGTATACTCTGCGTAGTGTTGGGACTGTAGCAGCATAAAAAGCACATTTAGGACAGAAAAATTGTTCTCTGTGATTTATAGCATCCGTCCAAATAACTACTTACAATTATTTCGTGTGGCTTGTGTCATTAAAATGGCATTGTGTCAATCAGGTTTAACATTTGTGTTGTTGAGCAAAGGTTGGAAAATAACTATAACAAGCTCCTCATGATTTAAAATACTTGTTCAGCTCTACAACCCAATTAAATTAATTTTGTCAAATTGGTTTAAAACCAACAAAAGTTTCTGTAGCACCCTTGTCTGTCTGTACAGATGTGTAGATGTTCTCTAGCAATCTCGTACCTTTAAAGAAAATCATGGGAGGAATGTAATAGGGTGTGAGAATCAGAAAGTGAGAGAATTTGGGAGATTTCTCCTGTTTTTTTTAAAGTGGCAAACCAGGTTGATTTTCCCATGTAAATGATTGCCATTTAAAAAAAAAAACAGGAGAAATCTCCCAAAATCTCTCACTTTCTGATTCTCACACCCTATTACATCCCACCTCATATGTTTGACCAAGGTCTAGGCAGGGGAGGTAAGAGGGGGAAGCAAGTCAAGATTAACTGGGCCCAGGCCTCTAGGGATGCAGGAGTGCAGGGAGGTTTTACCATGTCCCCCCAAAATGTGCTGACACACCCTTCCCCAAAGGTGCATGCATTGTCATAGGTGCATACTGAATGGGGAATATAGCTGTGCTATCTCCTTTTGTCTTGCCCATATACCAGCCAGACCTACAGGAAGTTAAGGCAGTCCTGGCTCTAGCTTAGGTCTTATTTCCCCTGTCAATGTGTTACTTAGCTTACTGAAATGTGCAGGTTTTATAACAAGAGTATTTTAGATGAGTGTAGGTTATACTGCCCTTGTAGCACAGTACAGGTACAGTTGATACAAAAATTAAAGAAAAACATTCTTTTGATGAGCAAAGGCATCACTTTTATTACTTCTTTTACTACAGGGCTGGCTTAGGGGGAATTCAAGTGCCTGCAGTAATTTACTGTGGGGTACTGTAATTGAAGCCCCGGGGCTATCCAATTAGCCCCAAAGTCAGCCCGACACTAGCACTTATCAGGTGGTCTGCATCGTGTTTGAACCTAAATCTCCTTGCTGCCCTTCTGGTGATTGATGGCTAATGTCACCAGGAAGTGGGGCTTAAGTCCAGTGGGATACAGTCTCAATTCATGGGAAGGGTTTAAGTTAGGTATAGCAGGGCAGTGGCTTCCTATGGGAAGCATTATCTCTGCTATTGTAGTCTGGACTGGCAGTCCCAGGGGGAGAAAACACCTTTCCCTTAGGACTGCCTGTCTGGCAGTGATTAGCAGAGAGTGCTGTCAAAGGAAAATCACTGGCACTGCTAGGTAACTCCTGCGGGTGGCATATTTTAAAATTCAGTACTGCTGGCTATCACATGACTTGTCATAAATATCAAATGCTTTCTATATTATTTTAACATATGTTTTAACAACCTTTTTTTATCCTTTCATTTCAATTTTTACATGCATAAATGGTGTTTGTTGACATACATTAGTACTTACATTGATAAATGTTGACATTCAGTATTCCAACGACATGCTATATGTCACGATCTGGGTTAATAAACACACTTACTTACCATCCAAGTGCCTTCTGAGACTGTGCTTGCTTTCCAAGCCCAGATTACATCTGCACTGTCTGCATGCAGCGCGCTGCACGGCATCTCCACGGTCTCTCCTCAGTGATCCCGGCTACGCTGACATGACAGCTATCCAGCATGTCCCTCCGGTCCTAGCGAATGGGGTTTCCTGCTCTCTGCGGCCTCTGCCACAGCCGCCATTACTAGAAGCTTCCACATGCTGTTTACAAAGAAGACTTTTCCCTCCAGAGCCAAATGTGAGTGCAGCCATGTTTACGTAAATCACATGACTCTCCACAGCCAATCCGCTGTAAACAGAATCCTCTCTGATTGCTCAGCCAATCCCTGCTTCCCAGCAGGTATAAGTATCCTGAACAAAGGCTTCCTGTTGTCAGTGCTATGTTTGTCTAACCCAGTGTTGGATGTCTCTACATTCTGTGGTTGTTCCTGCTTGCTGTCTCCAGGTATTCCAGCTCCTGTGACCTTGCTCCACTTAAAGACACCTGCAACAGTTTCCATCCTGTGGTGCTGCCTTACTCCAGCGGTGTTTCAACATTAGCTCCAGTTTCCAGCGGTGTTCCTTCACCGTCTCCAGTTCTCAGCGGTGTTCCCACATCATTTCTGCTACCAGTGGTGTTTCCACATTGTCTCCTGTTATCAGCAGTGTTTCTTCACCGTCTCCAGTTCTCAGCGGTGTTCCTTCATAATTTCCAGTCACCAGCGGTGTTCCTACATCGTTTCCAGTTTCCATCGGTGTTCCTACATCGCCTTTAGATCACCATCAGTGCCACAACATCGAACTCTGTCATCATCGGTGTCTCAGCATCGAACTCTGTCACCAATCGGTGAGTTCCACTATAATCACCATCTGTGCCAATTCACCCAGCATCCTTGGCAGTCCTCCAGATTTCAGCCTACCTCGATGATCTGCCATCGACTCCAGCTTCCAGTGTGTCATCTTCTGGTTAGTATCAGTTCATCACATCAGTACAGTGGTTAGCTGTTAACATCTGTGAACAATACCATCTCAGTGTCTTCCAAGACTGTGCCGTATTGATATTGTACCACTCCAAACAGCATACTTGTTACTACCGTATCTGAGGAACTGTGCTGCTATAATTACACTGTGAATTCCAATTGCTGAGCATTGGTTCTTCCACCAAACTGCCATTGTGATTATTGAACTGTGTGCACACTAAAAGAACTTGACTTTTACACCTCTGTCGTCTTGGCCTCGCCTTTGGGCGTCTGAGCTAAGGGTACCCTGTACGTCCAGGAATACCATACTGCCACCCAGGTTCACAAACACATCAGCCCCTATGCCTAAGGCTTCCCCATGTCAGCCTCAACTCTCAGGTGTGACATTATAATGTCAACATGTACATGACAACATGTCCATCATGTGAATTTGACCTTTGACAAAGCTGTGGGGAGCACATCAACATGGGTTAGGTGTACAGATACCCCAAAACCCTTCTGCATATTTGGACCTCCAGCTGATTTATTAAAGCCTTAACTAGACCTCCATATACACCTTCTTCATGAAGAATTTAGACTGATGAACTCCAGTATGCATCTGGGAGTCTGAATTGGACCTACTCCAAGGGACTCAAACAGCTATGCAGGGAATGCTCTGCTAATTGTAAGGACCCTACCAATGTGAAGTAAGTGGTAACTACTGTATGCTATTTCTGGACATCACATTACCATCCTAAGGAACTATTATATCCATTCAGTTGGAGGTTTTAATAGGAACAGGACTATGACTGCATGCTGCTTAACCTTAATTTGATGAAAAAGTGAGCTAATTGAGGGAAAGGGTAAAATTGCACAAATTCATTTATATTTTAACAGCAATATGCTATTGCTATTTTTTACATACAGGCATGTGTATATTTTAGAATAAAACATGGGTGTTTTAATCTATTCCATCTGGTGATATTTTGCTAATCATTCTTTCCACTGAAGTGCTGTTTTTTCTCATGTCTTATTGTGTTTCTCTTTTTTTGAGGACTGACTCCCTAATATTAAACAGCAGCTGAAGAAGGGTAGCCTTGTGTAGCACCTGAATAGGAATAATTGTTATTTCCCAATCTCTTGCAGCATTATGTGATATTATGTGGTATTGTAACGTGCCTACTTTGACATAACGTTGACATGTTAACAGTGTTGATATCTATCCCTTACCATACTTCTTGCCTACTCTCCCGGAATGGCTGGGAGGCTCACAAAAACTGGGTGGCCCTCCCAGCCCCCCGGTAGAGCAGGCAAGTCTCCCAATTATTAATGTCCCCCCCTACCTGGCTGTCCACTTAGTGAGTAAAGTGGGTGGTCCGGGCAGTCGATGACGCGATTCTTGCTGAATTGCATCATCATCATAGCCACACCCCCTGCAGTATAATGCCGGTAATATCAGTATTACAGATTGGGGGCGTGGCTTCAATGAAGCAATGCTGTAATCACACACCCATTCCACCTCCACCCTGCCCCCTCTGCGCATCATAGCCCTGCCCCACCCCCTGCTGAGCCAACTGGAGAGAGCAGCCAGGATGTCAGCAAGTACAGATGTGTCCACAGGCACATACATGTATGTCCCAAACTCTAATTCTAACCCTGACCACTAGCCCTAACAGTAATGTATACATGTTAACTGAATGCATTAATAAATCAGATTTCCTTCAAAATTCCACCTTGTAAGGACACTGCTTTCTTTTTAATACTAATGTGATATATTGTTGGTCAGTTCTAATTTGGTATTTGTCTGCATGTCATGAATTTGACTGTTTCAAGTTGCAGGTTTCTTGCGATCATGGTGCAGTATGAGAATCCTCACATACTATAGGTTCATTTTTATGACTATGGGCTTCATTCAGAGATGGACACAGCCACTGCATTCACATGCAGCGGTCGTGTCCATCAGGTCTGCACACTGAGATGCTTCTGAGGAAGGTCTTAGGAACGAAAACGCGTTTAAGCAATTTTCCATTTGGGATTCCTGCGCTCTTAATACCTGGTAATCGGCTCAACACCAAACGTCTCTGAAAGTTGGGATTTCCTTTTGGATGCAGCGGCGGGATACCAATTGACACACCATCTATTTGGTGATATATGCCCTTTATGTTTTTTAAATTGTGAGTGCATTTTTTATTACATTTTGTTCCTTTTAAGGCTGTATTGCACTATATTGGTCTTTTTAAGTCTTCAGTATCTCTCTGGTGATTCCTGAATATTCCTCTCATGAGGATGATGTGCACAGATTAATTTCAACTACTACCCTGCTGGTGACTTCTGGATATACCTCTTATGAGGATGATATGCACAGATTAACCTCATCTATATGAGTGGAACCAATAAAAGCATGCCTTGGATTTTTATAATTTCTTATTACACTATTGTGTTTATTTCTTTATTGTTCTAGAATCCAGTTTCAAATTTGTGTAAGTGGATTTTATCTTGGTCTCTGTGAATATTAGACTACTCTTTTCTGAATGTGTTTGTGGTTACGGTAGCGCCACGAGTTCTCACTTTGGTATTTTCATGGTGTATAGGTAAAGTTGTGGTGAAGGCTTTTTTGTGGGAACACGGGCTGTCATTATAACCTGTAAGCGCAGTTCTGGGACAAACCTTGTATTTTCAGGTCTGCACACATGCACTGGTCATAGTGCGTGTGTGTGACCCTTCACCATGGATGTGGCTGCAAGATGATTGAAAGCGGAGGCCTCTGGGGGGGCCAATGCCGCATCATTTTGTGTGCACAGCCCAGACAATGCAGGTGTGTCCGTACCGGTTTTCCGTCACCGCTGCATGACGTCACGCACATCTACTCTGAGCAAAAAAATGGTGCTAAACCGCCTGTCAGCGCAGGAAGGGGTCGACAACAAATCGATGCATTCCCAATGTAATTGGGAATGCATTGTGGGGCGGCGATGCACACATGCTGGGCGGCATTGCCCTGTGATGGGCGGCCCCCAGCATGAGAGTAGATGGACCCAGATCTGCGTCGATCGCTGAATTACCCACTATGGGGGTCATTACGACCCATTCGCACACAGCGGTTTGTCACTGTGGTGCGAACGGGTCTGGAATGCGCATGTGCGGCGGCCGCACTGCGCGTGCGCGATGTTGCCTGGTGACAGTTGTCGCCGGGTTACATTGCATCCTACGAATGAAGCGGTCGCAGTGCCGACCGCAAAGAAGATTGACAGAAAGTAGGCATACCTGGGCTGATCCGGACCGTTGGAGACCGTTTTCGGGGAGTGGAGAAGAAAACGTAGGCGTGTCCAGCAGAACGGAGGGCGGATGTCTGACGTCAAAGCCGGCCCCAGCATCGAAGAGATCATCGCACAGGGTAAGTATGTCCAGAGCTAGTCTTCTTTTACTTTAATTTTTTTAGCTTAGCAGGGCTGCACAAGCGATCGCAGCCCTGCTAAGCTAAAATACACTCCGCCATAGGCGTGGACTATTGATCGCAGCAGCAGCAAAAAGTTGCTGGCTGCGATCAACTCGGAATGACCCCCTATGTTATCTATGTCTGCGATGATGTAAAAAGAATAACTAGGGCTTATGTGAAACAAATGAGGATAAATGGTCTGCAATGGCCTAAACACGCACTCGAATCATCTCATAATAATTGCAGAAGGATACCTATCTCTAGAAGAGAGACACAATGTGCAGATCACACTCTTCAATTCTCATTCTAAACCTTTAAGGTATCCCATTATGCAGGATGTACCGATTTTTAGATCATGCCTAATATAGTGGTGCATTAGAGGATTTGGAGATATACAGAGTGCTAACCTTTAAACATTTTAACGATTTGCAAGTGCTGGGTATAATCTGACCTTTCTCTACTTCGAACACTCGGCTGATTGATTTATGTACCTGCTAACAATTTCTAACAGTAAGTAATCTATATTTACCTGCATGCTTAGCCATTCATCTGCCAAATTACTGTAACAAGCATCAGAAGACACAATTCAATTACACCACATGCTCAGCTTTCCTTCTAAAGCATAGTTCTGTTCTCAATAAACTGCTGATTGTCCTTAACACCTGTTTGATCCATTAATTTTTATATACTGTATGATTGCAGAATTTTAAACTAATATCAATTCAATTGGTGCCTTTGCAATTTATATTGTAACCAAAGGTTACTTATAATCAGTTGAAATTATTGTGGCTGTTATTATAATTAATAATAGGAAAATAATGTATCTTTTTTATATTGGTATTTTGTATGTGTTATTCTTATATGTTTTATAGCAATAGTGTTTTATTTCAGAATGTACTGTACTGTATGATGCAGTGCAAGAGAAGGTAGGGTAGTGATGGCAATTACAGTATTATTATTATTATTATTATTATTAATAGCACAATACAACGGCTTTTATGAGTGACATACAGTATTTCTATGATGCTGGTGTTTGAGCAGGGTTACTTCATTTCAGAGTTAAGGCAAAATATCTGCCTGCCATTTACTATGCTGTACCATTGTACTCTGGAAAATGTGACAGTTGGTGAACTCTCCCTGTGCACCTGCTGGGTGACCTGGAACATGTGACCTACTGGGTGTTCTGGAAACTGTGACAGTTATTTGCAGCCACCCACTAAGCAGGGATTTTATGAAATTCGACTCCTAATGGGGTTGAAAAGGGTTAAGATGATCCACCCAGCAAACCTGTGCCTGGTTGAAACCGGGCACATCAGCTAGGTATTTATTATTATTATTATTATTATTATTATTATTTTTAGTAGTAGTAGTAGTAGTAGTAGTAGTAGAAGTAATAATAATAGAAGTTGTAGATCTGCATTGTAACCCTATCTTATATACCAGTAGAGGGTTACAGTGCACTCACATTCAAGAAATAATAAAAAAATAATAACATTACTTAGTTATAGTAGCTCTCTCTCCAGCAGGATGTAAGCGATAACTGACTGGGACATACTTTATTTTCTCCTAATAATGCAGCAATAAACATTTGTTCTATCTATCACTCATCAAAATGAAATTCAGCAGCAAATTATGTACTGATTATATCTAAAAGCTAAATCAGTCTTTGTCACAATGTAGGTATATACAGATGTGTCCTGTTGCTTAGTTGCTGCGTAGCGTATGCAGCAATGTTATAAGAAGGCACATTTGTAGGTAAGTATTGATCAAGGATGGATACCAGTGGCTAGAGAACTAAACACACTGGATAACATACTGTAAGAATGATCCAAGCAGAGTTGATGCATAAAGTACAAAGAATGATGGAGTCTTTAAATAATTGAACCACACAGAACTCCTGGCAGTTACAGTACCTAGGTGGCACCTCCTAAATATATAGTGGATAATAAGGAGCAGACTATCGACTATAGGTGTGTTGAAATAAAAAACTGATGCTGGTTTCTCTTGACCTATCCAAGAACTGATTAGGGACAAACCCTAATATCTCTATATCAGGAACATCAATATCCAGAGCCCAATTTGCAATCAACAAAGTCAGTGTGCTATATTGGAGTGATTGATGAATGTCTTGCTTCCATCACTTGCAGAGTAGTGTTCTACAGCGATCTGTTGAAGTGGTGTGCACCATGCATGCTCAAATTAGCTGTTTTTTTATTGATTGTCTCTTGATGATATTCGCATCCCAGGGATTCACAAGAAGTGGTCCTATAATGTTCCAATAGATTGATATAGGCTTTCTTATCATTCTTCCCTAGCACAGACATCTCATAGACAAAAGTTACTGCACTTTCCCATCTTGACGTCTTACATTGCTATACCGTGGCATGACATCTGTCAATTCACAGCTTTGCATAACAAGAAATTCTTTTGTAAAGTCCTCAGTGAACTGAACCTATGTGACAATGGTTTATTACAGCCCAGCTCCATCAAATCAGTTGCAAATGGCATTGCGTCTAAGATGTGTACATGTTTGTATCACCAGTATTTGCATACACTTGGCTCCAGAGTTTTTGCAAGGTGAAAACACACTCAATACACTCTGCAGACTGACTTGTGTTTAACATCGTATCATCGCCATAGTCTCAAACTATGACTCATATATTTGTGTTTCTATTATTTATTAACTAGAGATGAGCGATGAAGAACTTTAAAAATCCAAATCCACTTGAATTTTGTTAATACAAACCAAACCAAGTACTGTTTTGGATCTCCTGAGAAGATCAAAACCAAAACAAGTCCCGGTTTAAATCTTCCTGTGGTACAGAACTCAGATTTTGGCTTTTGGTTTGCAAAAATGACATGATTTTTGCTGTTTTTATCCGTTTTCTAGAAATCCAAAACCAAAGATTGGGATTTTAAATCTGAATTCCAAAAACACCACAGTGAAATTGGAATAGAAAGAAGAAAAAAACACATAATTTCGTGCACATCTCTATTATCAAATCTATACAGCATTTTATCTACAAGGAAATTTATACTGTCAGTGGATTAGTACCATTATGGTTTGTCTTGTGAATCCACCAGGTATAAGATATTCCCATTTGATAGTGAATTTGTTTTTCTTATGATCAGAATTTTGTTGGGACAAGTTTGATAAATATTTATATTGATATTTATATATAATATTAAGATCTCTTTATACAGTACTTTGTTAGGTTCCCTCTATAAATTACAGAGTGCTCTGAACCTTATTAAATTCTCTTTATTTCTTCTTTTAGTGAAGTTGCCAAAACTGTACCCCATTTTCAAGTTGTTGTCTAACTAGTGACTTACTTATGAGAAAATTAATTTAATTCCATTTATTTGTCCCCTTTTTTGCTTTAAAACATTTTTTTAACTCAAATTAAATGCAATTAAATTATTATATTATCTCTAATATATAAAATGTACTTCTTTTTTATTAGCTTTTTTATTTATTTTCTTGCAAATTTTATAATATTTTGTTTTTCTGTTATGGGATTAAGAAAATAATGTTGTTTTATATTAATCTATTATTAAAATTCTAATCTGTGCAGGTTATAGAAAGTGTCACATCAGTAAAACACAATAGATTCCTAACCTGCTGCAGCTCCAGTTTTTGCTGTATGGTAATGACACACATTCTATTTTGCTAATATCATACTCAATATGCACCCCTTCTAATTTTATATTTATGGAATAATTTTATTTCTGTTTACAGCAAGTCTCATGTCAACAACAGGTATATATACAGATTTTTTACAAAAAATCCTCAAAAACAGCTTAAATCATAGAATTTGGGGGTCATTTTGATCCCATAGTATTATTAACCTCAATAACCATAATTTCCACTCATTTCCAGTCTATTCTGAACACCTCACACCTCACAATATTATTTTTAGTCCTAAAATTTGCACCGAGGTCGCTGGATGACCAAGCTAAGCGACCCAAGTGGCCAACACAAACACCTGGCCCATCTAGGAGTGGCACTGCAGTGTCAGACAGGATTGCAGATGTAAAAAATAGTCCCCAAACAGCATATGATGCAAAGAAAAAAAGAGGTGCAATGAGGTAGCTGTGTAACTAAGCTAAGCGACCCAAGTGGCCGACACAAACACCTGCCCATGTAGGAGTGGTACTGCAGTGTCAGACAGGATGGCACTTCAAAAAATAGTCCCAAAACAGCACATGATGCCAAGAAAAAAAGAGGAGCACCAAGGTCGCTGGATGGCTAAGCTAAGCGACTCAAGTTGCCATCACAAACACCTGGCCCATCTAGGAGTGGCACTGCAGTGTCAGACGGGATGGCACTTCAAAAAATAGTCCCTAAACAGCACATGGTGCAAAGAAAATAAGAGGTGCACAAAGGTCGCTGGATGGCTAAGCTAAGCGACCCAAGTGGCCGACACAAACACCTGGCCCATCTAGGAGTGGTACTGCAGTGTCAGACAGGATGGCAGATTTAAAAAATAGTCCCCAAACAGCACATGATGCAAAGAAAAAAAGAGGTGCAATGAGGTAGCTGTGTGACTAAGCTAAGCGACCCAAGTGGCCGACACAAACACCTGGCCCATCTAGGAGTGGCACTGCAGACAGGATGGCACTTCAAAAAATAGTCCCCAAACAGCACATGATGCAAAGAAAAAAAGAGGTGCATTGAGGTAGCTGTGTGACTAAGCTAAGCGACACAAGTGGCCGACACAAACACCTGGCCCATCTAGGAGTGGCACTGCAGTTTTCTAGCAAGAGGATGAGTACTTCCATTCTCATGTGAATCTGAACCACTAGCCATGAACATAGGCCAGGGCCTCCGCCGTTCCTTGCCACTCCGTGTCATAAATGGCATATTGATAAGTTTACGCTTCTAATCAGATGCTTTTAATTTTGATTTTTGGGTCATTTTACTGAACTTTTGTAGTATACTTGATGACACAGAGGTAGAGCAGTGGCCTACTGTACTGTACTGCTATATATTATACACTGGTGGTCAGCAAAATTCTGCACTGTCCTCCTACTATATATACTGCGCACAACTAAAATGCACCACAGGTATGGATGGATAGTATACTTGATGACACAGAGGTAGGTAGAGCAGTGGCCTACTGTACCGTACTGCTATATATTATATACTGGTGGTCAGCAAAATTCTGCACTGTCCTCCTACTATATATACTGCGCACAACTAAAATGAACCACAGGTATGGATGGAAAGTATACTTGATGACACAGAGGTAGGTAGAGCAGTGACCTACTGTACTGTACTGCTATATATTATACACTGGTGGTCAGCAAAATTCTGCACTGTCCTCCTGCTATATATACTGCGCACAACTAAAATGCACCACAGGTATGAATGGATAGTATACTTGACAACACAGAGGTAGGTAGAGCAGTGGACTACTGTACCGTACTGCTATATATTATATACTGGTGGTCAGTAAAATTCTGCACTGTCCTTCTACTATATATACTGCGCACAACTAAAATGCACCACAGGTATGGATGGATATTATACTTGACGACACAGAGGTAGTAAGAGCAGTGGCCTACTGTACCGTACTGCTATATATTATATACTGGTGGACAGCAAAATTCTGCACTGTCCTCCTACTATATATACTGCGCACAACTAAAATGCACCACAGGTATGTATGGATAGTATACTTGACGACACAGAGGTAGGTAGAGCAGTGGACTACTGTACCGTACTGATATAATACTGGTGGTCACTGGTCAGCAAAATTCTGCACTGTCCTCCTACTATATACTACAATGCAGCACAGATATGGAGCGTTTTTCAGGCAGAGAATGTAGATATTTTCAGCACACTGAGCACAGATATTTGCAAGCACACTGAGCAGAGATATTTGCAGCACACTGAGCACAGATATTTGCAGCACACTGAACACATCTCCAATGCATGAGTGAAAATGGCGGCGACGCACGGCTCCTTATATAGAATACAAATCTCGCGAGAATCAGACAGCGGGATGATGATGTTCGGGCGCGCTCGGGTTAACTGAGCAAGGCAGGAGGATCCAAGTCTGCCTCAGAACCGTGTAAAATGGGTGAAGTTCAGGGGGGGTTCGGATTCCGAGGAACCGAACCCGCTCATAACTAGTTATTGCACTTGAAGGCGCAGCAACCCGGGATATTGTGCAGTGTGAAAGCGTCTTGTTGAAATAACCTGAACATTTCAACTCAGGTGGTGACCAAGGTTGATCATGGCTTCAACCCGGGTCATAGTGCAGTGTGAAGCCGGGAATATGTGACCTGGCACCTACTAACTAAATAGGAAAAGATAGCGCTTGGCGCATGTGATGCAGGGACATTATCAACCTAGCAATAAGCTTTGTTACGGCAGCCAGTCTGAAAGGGGTCTCAGCCAGTCTGAAAGGGGTCTCCCTCTAGGTTGCACCCGGTATGTACCCATATACAAATCCCTTGTGCGAGCCAGCATTAGCAGATCATCATTAAACCATTGTTACTTCCCATTGTTATGAGCTATGGATGCAGATCACTTCCAGCACAGGTCTAGGCCATTGGCAAGCAAATGGAATGCTAAGTCACTACTGCCACACTGGCAGCTGGTCCTACTGGTTGCTAGGCAACCAGGATTTCGGGTGACCACTGTGCTTTACTCACTCTGGATGCTGTGCACGGACATGCAGTCACTCAGCTGCGGCTGTTAATTTTTGCCGTAGGCCTGGCTTGTTTCCTGGATCCAGATTGGTCCAGGGTCCTGTTATAGGGTAGTCAGCCCTATGCTCCAAGGCCGGTGATTGCTTCATGCTGCAAGTTTGTTGATGTTGTGTATGCTCCCTGGCCCTGCTCTGTGTCATGAAATCCTGGTTTGCTGCTTGGGTGGAAGCTGCAGACTATATGCTTGTACTTTCATTGCCTGCTCCTAGCCCTTGAATTCCAGCCTCATAATGGGAACCTCAGTTAACAACTGCGCCACCACTAGTCCTCACCAACTGGTCATTGAACTAGCAGTATCTGTTGGGGATTTTTCTCACAATATACCCTCCATTTATGGCTACTTTATTTCTTTCCAAAAGGATGACCCCTGTCCAGTTACTGCATCTTAGGTTCTACTCCATCTGCTCCTGCAGCTGCCTAGTGATCACTTGACAATTATATAAGCCCCTAATGTTCTGAGTATAAAACCTGTCAGCATCCTAAGTACCGATGTGTATGTTATACTCTAAAGGAGCAACAGGTGGCTGTTATAGGGAGAAGACATCACTATTGTGACTTGAGAGGTCTTATGTAATTGCTCTGGAGTTTCATAACACCCATAGAACTTAATGCAACACACTCTATTGCTTAAAAATTCCTTATTTTGTCTATAATAGTAAAGATGACTGACACTGTGCTGATGTTTTTGCAATTGAATGATTATCAGTAAATTACACATGCATTGCTTCATACTTTCTAATTAATAGTGATGCTGCTGCATCGCTTACGTTCATGAAGGGTTACTGACAGTAAGCCACCAATTTGTGGGTATAGTTCCTTTCTACAGATGTGTCCTCATTCATCTTGCCTCAATATGCCACACGGCGGTAGGTGACTTGGGTTTGTGTGCTGACAGGTCCCTTTAGCATTGGGCATCTTTTTTTGCCAAAAATGTGTCTTATTTGCATCACTGTGAAAATAAGATGCACAAACAGCTTTTGATGATTTAAATGTGTTACAGCATTTCTTATGTTGTTTGGTGAATAAGATGCATTTTAATGGAAAATGTTAAACAAAAGACAAAAAGCACTGGCAAGTCATGCTATAGTGCTGTTTAATGTGCAGGGAGGCTAGATGTAAGTGGACACATCTGTAGGTTTTTGGGTTTTTTTGCATAATTTCACATATCCTCAGCTTGTGCAATTGCAGCTGAGATCACCATAAATTCCATAAATAAATTGAGCAGATGTTACTAATACTGTAAAATCTATCTAAAATCATGGCTATGGCAAATGCACATCACACCTAAAGTGCACAGCACACGCCCTAGCTCCAACTGAGCATATGAAGCACATTAGGTGTGAGGTGCACACACGCAGGGAGAAAAAAGTACAAGTAACAGAGGAGGGTAAGTATTAGTAGCAGGACAAGAGAAGGCAAAGAGCAAGATGAAGATGGTGGGGATTGGTAGGCGAGGGAGCAGAGAGCAGGCTGGAAGGGGCGATAAGACAGGGGAAGCAGCTGGCTGAGGTTGACCTGGTAGATGCTGGGTCAATAATTGCTAGTAATAATAATATTAACATATGGAAACCATGTCCCATTGATACAGATGATCTACAATGGCATTCACGGATAAGTTTTATTTAAAAGATCTATGATAATGTGTTTGGGAGTAGACGGTATCCCAAGTTTTCTCAATTGCTCCACAGTTAGCTTACTTAAATACAGTAGGTGTGGTATATTTTGTCAACACTAACCACTCCAAAATGCAGCATGTTGACACCAATTAAATGTTGCCCAAATTTTCCTGGTGGTGTATCAGTGACTTACCAAGTATGCGGGTCTGGTAGCTCCAGCTGGGTTTTCTGGGTCTGGAAGTGATGTCAGGATGACTTTTGGATGATTCTTCATCGCTTCCGGCTATAAGTATGACAACCCTAACCCCTAACCCTGCCTTACTTGCCTAACACTAACTCTCCCACCTGTACTCTAACCCTAACCCTCTGGTGTTGGCCCATGAAGAATTTAAGCATTTCACATGTTGACATTGCACATGTTGGGATTGTTAACATGTCAACATTCTGCAGATACTGACATATTTAATGTCAACATTTCAACAATGTCGACCTCATAAATGTTGAATTATTGACATTTGGAATGTTGGCTTTAGAAATGTCAACATTATGAATACATCCCTACTTAAATATCAGACAATCTACCATTATTATTTTTTTACATTTTTGCTGGAAAGGGGAAAAAGGTATAAAGGTAGGATAGGTCACCCACAGCTTGGGAATTACAGAGTGAAAGTAGAACAGAGAGCAAAAATATACATGTGAAGTTAGGAAATGTGCTACATGTAACTTAAAAAAAAAAAAATATTAGGAAGGATGCAATGGCATCCGAGTTGGCCAGAGGTGAGGGATGTCGGCCGAACTAAGATGCTTTTTTTAAGTGGCAGTCATTTATATGGCATGGTTATGCCTTGTAAATAACTGTCGCTATACAAAAGCATCGTAGTTTGGCAGGCAACCCACACCTCCAGCCAACCTGGATGCCATTATATCCGCCAACAATATTTTTATTTAAAGTGTTCCATAAATTGCTAAATTTAAAACATTGAACAGAGGTATGTTGTAAATAAACATAATTTTGTAACCAAATATGAAGGTGGTTAGAGCAGATGCAGAACTAGGATTGATAGGGTTCTACCCAAAAAAAAGCAAGCGTCCAGACCCCAATCTTATCCAAGACCTGAGCCCATCATCACATTTCCAGCTGCTAGCCCAGGATTGCAGTTACAGTACTGTATTTACTAATAGTATAATAGTTCCTTCTATCTCTTGCATTATAGTAGTCAAGCCAATGTTTGATGAAACATCTAGCTCTGTTGAAAGCATTTGAATTTTGTTCTCTAATCCTTTGAAATACAAATAATCAACTGAAATACATAATGTAACACAGCATTAAATGTAACAATCATTTGTAGTACGTGTACTTGAAATGAAATATGCCATCTGGTTAATACAGTATGTAAATGATGTAATTTTAGTTTAAATACAGTATGTATGAGTTTGTGTGTTTGCATGTAATGGTGGGGCTGGAGCATGGTAACTTTAAGTGAGTAGTTAGCGCTTTAAAAAAAGTAGCTTTACACACAATGTCGTTTGTAGAAGTTATTTAAGTGACATAATGATATTACATCATTCGAATATTAGAATATAGTACATATAAATTAAGTTTCATGATATAAAACCAGGAGAAAGAATAATCAATAAAAGTAATAAATCACGCTGATACCTCTGTAACATTTAATTTTCATTTAATTCTTTTGGGAAATAGGTTATGAATTTAAGACATGCAGCACTGCCTGTACCTTTAGTTAATGAACATTTAGATACATCTACATTTCTTATTAAGAAAATAAAACCCAAAGAGGTATCATCATTATGGACTTTTAAGACATGATTTGTAGCCACTGGCGACATATTCATGTTTTAATGCAATTGCTCTAAACCAATGTTTGAATGGGCAGCGGTTCCTGCCAGCTCACAGTACACTTCATTGGCCAGGTGCCGAATACTACTTTTCAAAATACATAATTCAAAATAAGATTTCAGATAAAAGGCTTTCCCAGAAGCAGAGCTCTTAAGTGTTTTGGAAAATCATACAAATTTACAAATTTACAACATTTGCATTTTGAAAACATATTTTATACATCGCTGATCAACATTATATTAGAATCTGACTTGGGGTTATGCATGCAAAATTGAGCATAGGAAAAGTTCCTACAGTATTTAATTACATTAGCACAAGTGTGGAATAATATACACTGCAGGTATTGGGATTTTAATATAATCGTAGCATGATTATTATGTATTCAGGTGTTATTTTAAAACACTTTTAAATATTTACCATATTCACCTCTCTACCAGTGCATTTACACTACTTAACCAAACTCTAAGCTCATTGGCACAGAGACCTCCACTCTTTTGTTTTTCTGTTTCTAAATGTTTTACTGCTCTCAAATTGTTTTCAGTTATGTTATAAGGCTCTGCTTACATTGGGGGAGATGTACTAAGCCTTAAAAGTGATAAATATCACTGTGATAAAGCACCAGCCAATCGGCTCCTAACTGCCATGTCACAGGCTGTATTTGAAAAAATGACAGTTAGGAGCTGATTGGCTGGTGCTTTATCAATAGTGATATTTATCACTTTTCAAGCTTAGTACATCTGGCCCATTGTCTGATGAAAGGTAACTAAAAATGAATAAACCCTTTAATGGCTGATGATGGTTTGTTACTTCTGCACAATTAAACGACTTAATTAACTACATCTTAAAATGTAAAAAAATGACATAAGAGAACATTGTACAGTATGTATCAGATAAAGGTAACCTTTATTGATAACAATCTAAACTATGGTAGCAAATGAGGTGACCAAAATCAGAGCCAACTAAAGGAAATTAAGAGATCGAAGTAACTATCACATGCATTGCTAATTTAAACCAATGCAACTACAACAGTTCTCTCAATGTGGGACCAATACAATTACAGTATCTGTCACAACTGGGGTCTGAGGCTGACCTAGGGAAGCCTCAGGCATAGGGGCGGATGTGTATTTAAACCGGGATGGTTGAATAGGAGTCTTAGACATGCAGAGGATTAGGCACCAAAGCCCAAAGACGTGACGAAGTCAACGTGGTAAAATAAAGTCTGTTTATTAAACACACAGTTCGTATACACCTAGACAGTTCAGGTAATTCAACAGTAGATTGTGCAATGATAACAACAGTACAGTTCCTTTAGCACAGTGGTAGAAAGATACTGTGGCAATATAGAATGAGTTGAGAAACAGCTGACAGATGGAACGATGCTGGAACACTGCAAGGAATGGATTACGATACTGGAGCACCGCTGAGAGTTGGAGGTGATGCAGGAACACCACTGAGAGCTGAAGTGACACAGGAGCACTGCTGGAAGCAAAACTGGGAAGCCGCTGAGAGCTGGAAGCTGGTGAAGAATCACTGTAGCTTAAGGGAAGTGATGTAGATACACCAATGATAATTAGGAGTGATGTTGGAACACAGCTGGAAGCGATACTGGTCAATGCTGGAAGCTGGAAGGCGGTGATGAATCACTGCAGATCACAAAGGACAGTGTAGGAGCATGGCTGGAGTCAGGCAGCACCGCAGGATGGAAACTGGTGCAGGATCTCTTTAAGTAGAGCTAGGTCACAGGAGCTGGAATACCTGGAAGCACAAGCTTGAACAACCACAAACAGAAGAGACATGTGTCACTGGGAAAGACAACCAAAGCACTGACGATTAGGCAGCCTTGATGCAGGATACTTATACCAGCTGGGAAGCAGGTTTTGGCTGAGCAATCAGGCAGAGTCCAGAGCGCAGCGGATAGGCTGTGAAGTAACATGTGATGCTTCCAAACATGGCTGCACCCGTGTTTGGTTCTGGAGGGAAAGTCTGTTTGAACTAGATATGAGCGGGTTCGGTTCTCCGAGATCCGAACCCCCCCAAACTTCACATATTTTACATGGTTCTGAGGCAGCCTCGGATCTTCCCGCCTTGCTCGGTCAACCTGAATGCACCCGAACGTCATCATTCCACTGTCGGATTCTCGCGAGATTAATATTCAATATAAAGAGCCGCGCGTCACCACCATTTTCACTTGTGCATTGGAGATTGAACAGAGAGGACGTGGCTGCATTCTCACCCTGAAAAGTTCCGTAATCTGTGCTCAGTGTGCTGCAAATATCTATGTTCTCTGCCTGAAAACGCTCCATATCTGTGCTCAGTGTACTGCAAATATCTGTGCTCAGTGTGCTGCATTGTGGGGACTGGGGACCACCAGTAAATAATTATAGTAGTACAGTACGGTAGGCCATTGCTGTATCTTGCAGCTCTGTGTCAAGTACACTATCTCTGTGCTGCATTATTGTGAGCAGTATATAGTTAGTAGGACAGTGCAGCATTTTGGTGACCAGCAGTATACATATAGTACAGTACAGTAGGCTATTGCTGTATCTTGCAGCTCTGTGTCAAGTATACTATCTCTGTGCTGCATTATTGTGAGCAGTATATAGTAGGACAGTGCAGCATTTTGATGACCAGCAGTATACATAAAGTACAGTACAGTAGGCCATAGCTGTATCTTGCATCTCTGTGTCACTTCTAGTATCCTGATCAGTGCTCAATATCTGCTGCATTGTTGTGACCAGTATGTATACTGTACTGTGCGACGTGATTTATACACCTGGTGATATCATACATCCTGTAATCTGTACTGAGCGATGTGTGAGATACACCTGGGGATTATAAACCCTATATACTGTACTGTGTGATGTGTGTTATACACCTGGTGATTATACATCCTGTAATCTGTACTGAGCGATGTGTGAGATACACCTGGGGATTATACACCCTATATACTGTACTGTGTGATGTGTAAGATACACCTGGGGATTATACGCCCTATATACTGTACTGTGTGATGTGTGAGATACACCTGGGGACTGTACACCCTATATACTGTACTGTGTGATGTTTGAGATACACCTGGGGATTTAACACCCTATATACTGTACTGTGTGATGTGTGAGATACACTTGGGTATTATACACCCTATATACTGTACTGTGCAATGTGTGTGATACACCTGGTAATTAATTATACACCCTGTATACTGTACTGTGCGATGTGTGAGATACACCTGGGGATTGTACACCCTGTATACTGTACTGTGCGATGTGTGAGATACACCTGGGGATTATACATTCTGTAATCTGTACTGAGCGATGTGTGAGATACACCAGTGGATTATACACCCTATATACTGTACTGTGCGATGTGTGTTAAACACCTGGTGATTATACATCCTGTAATCTGTACTGAGCGATGTGTGAGATACACCTGGGGATTATACGCCCTATATACTGTACTGTGTGATGTGTGAGATACACCTGGGGACTGTACACCCTATATACTGTACTGTGTGATGTTTGAGATACACCTGGGGATTGAACACCCTATATATTGTACTGTGTGATGTGTGAGATACACCTGGGGATTATACACCCTATATACTGTACTGTGCAATGTGTGTGATACACCTGGTAATTAATTATACACCCTGTATACTGTACTGTGTGATGTGTGAGATACACCTGGGGATTGTACACCCTATATACTGTACTGTGTGATGTGTGAGATACACCTGGGGATTATACATTCTGTAATCTGTACTGAGCGATGTGTGAGATACACCTGTGGATTATACACCCTATATACTGTACTGTGCGATGTGTGTTATACACCTGGTGATTATACATCCTGTAATCTATACTGAGCGATGTGTGAGATACACCTGGGGATTATACACCCTATATACTGTACTGTGAGATGTGTGAGATACACCTGGGGATTGTACACCCTATATACTGTGCTGTGTGATGTGTGAGATACACCTGGAGATTGTACACCCTATATACTGTACTGTGTGATGTGTGAGATACACCTGGGGATTATACACCCTATATACTGTACTGTGCGATGTGTGTGATACACCTGGTAATTAATTATACACCTTGTATACTGTACTGTGCGACGTGTGTTATACACCTGGGGATTATACATCCTGTAATCTTTACTGAGTGATGTGTGATATACACCTGGGGATTATACACCCTATGTACTGTACTGTGTGATGTGTGAGATACACCTGGGGATTGTACACCCTATATACTGTGCTGTGTGATGTGTGAGATACACCTGGGGATTATACACCCTATATACTGTACTGTGTGATGTGTGAGATATACCTGGGGACTGTTCACCCTATATACTGTACTGTGTGATGTGTGAGATACACCTGGGGATTATACACCCTATATAATGTACTGTGCGATGTGTGTGATACACCTGGTAAATAATTATACACCCTGTATACTGTATTGTGCGATGTGTGTTATACACCTGGTGATTATACATCCTGTAATCTGTACTGAGCGATGTGTGAGATACACCTGAGGATTATACACCCTATAAACTGTACTGTGTGATGTGTGTTATACACCTGGTGATTATACATCCTGTAATCTGTACTGAGCGATGTGTGAGATACACCTGGGGATTGTACACTTTATATACTGTACTGTGTGATGTGTGAGATACACCTGGGGATTATACACCCTATATACTGTACTGTGTGATGTGTGAGATATACCTGGGGACTGTTCACCCTATATACTGTACTGTGTGATGTTTGAGATACACCTGGGGATTGTACACCCTATATACTGTACTGTGTGATGTGTGAGATACACCTGGGGATTATACACCCTATATACTGTACTGTGCGATGTGTGTGATACACCTGGTAAATAATTATACACCCTGTATACTGTATTGTGCGATGTGTGTTATACACCTGGTGATTATACATCCTGTAATCTGTACTGAGCGATGTGTGAGATACACCTGAGGATTATACACCCTATAAACTGTACTGTGTGATGTGTGTTATACACCTGGTGATTATACATCCTGTAATCTGTACTGAGCGATGTGTGAGATACACCTGGGGATTATACACCCTATATCCTGTACTGTGTGATGTGTGAGATACACCTGGGGATTGTACACCCTATATACTGTGCTGTGTGATGTGTGAGATACACCTGGGGATTGTACACCCTATATACTGTGCTGTGTGATGTGTGAGATACACCTGGGGATTGTACACCCTATATACTGTACTGTGTGATGTGTGAGATACACCTGGTGATTATACACCCTGTATACTGTACTGAGTGATGTGTGATATACACCTGGGGATTGTACACCCTATATACTGTACTGTGTGATGTGTGATATACACCTTGGGATTATACACCCTATATACTGTACTATGTGATGTGTGAGATACACCTGGGGATTATACACCCTATATACTGTACTGTGCGATGTGTGTTATACACCTGGTGATTATACATCCTGTAATCTGTACTGAGTGATGTGTGAGATACACCTGGGGATTATACACCCTATATACTGTACTGTGAGATGTGCGAGATACACCTGGGGATTGTACACCCTATATACTGTGCTGTGTGATGTGTGAGATACACCTGGAGATTGTACACCCTATATACTGTACTGTGTGATGTGTGAGATACACCTGGGGATTATACACCCTATATACTGTACTGTGCGATGTGTGTGATACACCTGGTCATTAATTATACACCTTGTATACTGTACTGTGCGACGTGTGTTATACACCTGGTGATTATACATCCTATAATCTGTACTGAGCGATGTGTGAGATACACCTGGGGATTATACACCCTATATACTGTACTGTGTGATGTGTGAGATACACCTGGGGTTTGTACACCCTATATACTGTGCTGTGTGATGTGTGAAATACACCTGGGGATTGTACACCCTATATACTGTACTTTGTGAAGTGTGTTATACACCTGGTGATTATACATCCTGTAATCTGTACTGAGCGATGTGTGAGATACACCTGGTAATATCTGTGCTCAGTGTGCTGCATTGTGGGGACCACCAGTATATAATTTTAGTAGTACAGTACAGTAGGCCATTGCTGTATCTTGCTGCTCTGTGTCACTTCTAGTATCCTGATCAGTGCTTAATATCTGTGCTCAGTGTCAGTGCTGCATTATGGTAACCAGTATACTACAGTACAATAGTCCAGTGCTGTTCTCGCTGCTCAGTGTCAGTTCTCCATAGTATCATCAGTGATCAGTATAATCAGTTTTCAGTATAATCAGTGTGCTGTTAGACGTGTGCCCGTTTTCCGCCATTAGTGCAGTGGGATTTAGACAATTGATGAAGTTATTGTGTCTCCGGTACAAAATTTCATCTAGATTCCACTTCACTAGGCAGGCGATAGCAAGATTTTACTAATTAATACCAATTAATATCAGTGATTTATAATTATTAATTACAGTGGTCTTGCCAAATAATTTCAGTGATTTTGTCATTTTCTTCCAGTGATTTGGACCAATAATACCATTGATTAGAACGAATAATTCCAGCGATTTTGTCATTTTCTTCCAGTGATTTGGACCAATAATACCATTGATTAGAATTAATAATTCCTGTGATATTGAGGTGTTTGTGTCGCTAAGCTTAGCCGTCCAGCGACCACAGTGCACCTCTTTTTCTCTTTTCTTTGCATCATGTGCAGTTTGGGGCTAATTTTTTTAAATGCCATCCTGTCTGACACTGCAGTGCCACTCCTAGATGGGCCAGGTGTTTGTGCCGCCCTCTTGGGTTGCTTAGCTTAGTCATCCAGCTACCTTGTTGCAATTTTTAGGACTAAAAATAGTATTGTGAGGTGTGAGGTTCAGAATAGACTGGGAAATGAGTGGAAATTGTGGTTATTGAGGTTAATAATACTATAGGATCAAAATTACCCCCAAATTCTATGATTTAAGCTGTTTTGAGGGTTTTTTTGAAAAAAACACCCGAATCCAAAACACACCCGAACCGACAAACAAATTTCAGGGAGGTTTTGCCAAAACGCGTCCAAATCCAAAACACGGCGGCGGAACCGAATCCAAAACCAATACACAAAACCCGAAAAATTTCCGGTGCACATCTCTAGTTTGAACTAACATGTGGGAATCTGTAGTAATGGCGACGGAGGCCACGGATGGCAGGAGATGCCATTCACTATGACAGAAGGAACTTGCTGTGTAGTTACCATGACAGCACTGCCGGGATCACTGAGACAATGTTGTACAGCGTGCTGCACCCAAACAGTGCAGGTGGAATCCAGGCTTGGAACACTGGGCCAGTCTCAGGAGGCACTTAGAAGGAAAAAAGTGTTGCCTAATTACCCGGATCGTGACATTATACCATGCATCATGGGAAAAAGAGGATTACAGGGGGAGTCAGCAGCTTGATACAGGTGCCTATCATCAGATTTTAGACTCTCCTTCATATTACAATCCCAACAGGTGCAATAAACTAATCCTATACTGCAAAGGACTGAGTATGCACTTATTGCACCAGTATTGCCACAGTAACAACCCACAAATAACAACAACTCCCTAACCAACAATGGAGGAGGAATGGTGGAAAGATAAACAGCAAAGAGGTGTGATAAATCACATAATCGCCTAATAAAGACCCCAATTTACATAGGCAACACCACCAGACTTACTCATTGGCCATAGACATCTAAATTAAATGATACTCCCCTAAAAATGACATTGGGCCAGCACATCTCAGGCTGCACATTGCAGACTTCTATCAGTTGGACCTAATTTTACTTAATAGTGGAGAAATAATATTTCCCTTTGCAGAGTACATTTTTAGAAAAGAGTAAAAGGGTTGTAGAGGATCCTGTAATGGAAAACTTGTAGCCTTTACTAATGTGTCTGCTTGAACTCAGGTTCCCCCAATATTTCTGCATTTGGAGATAGTTGATGGCCAATATGACTACATTTTGGCCAAAAGGACAAAGAATGATGACCAGGAGGTAAACTGAAGCAACAATTATGCAGTAAGCAAATATCATCTAATGAAGGTTACAATTTAAAAAAAACTCCACTACCATCTGAATGATGACAGTCCTGGACTGCATTTAAGTAAAAGACTCAACATAGTGTAGGACATAACAAAGCATAGAATCAGTCACAGACATACAGTTAAGAAAGGAAATTAAAGGTAAGTAACTTATCCCCACCAAAGTTGTAACTGGCATGCAGCACTCCACACCAGGGAGTAACCTTAAAATCTTTATCTTTAAGATTTTCACTAAATTTCTATACAAAAAAATATTTTTATGATGGTGACATGATTAGCAGATGCAAAAGAATTCTTATTTCCAGTAAATGAGGAGTTACAATAGGGACTGTTTCAAACAGATTTAGGTTCACTCTACGAGGGGTAGGATTATTAGGAAAAGCAGGCCACTCCAAACTGTGAGGGTGTTTTGCCTTTTATCGTTAATGCCATTTCTGCCTTGCTACTCCGAGTTGGTTCAGTCACATGTTATTTATGTATATGGGGGCTGTTCATGAGTTTTGGGGTTCCAAGTCAGAGTCTAAGCTCGGATCACTTTGGTTTTCTGAGTAGAACTAAATCCTGGCTCAGGTCTTCCCACCAAGTTCTGATCTATGTTTTCAGAACCAAATCTTGCGTGTTTTGAATTGTGTTTAAGTCCCTCCCTTGTTATTTCAAGTGCCAAAATTGGTCAAGATTGACTGGAAATGCTCGGAAATTAATTTTATTGATGTTAATTAATTTTACAATAAGAAAAAAAGGGTCCAAGTTACATGATTTTAGCTGTTGTTTTATCATTTTTGAAAGAAATCCAGATCCAAAACTAAACACTTGAGGGTAGTTTTGCCAAAACTAATACCAAAATGTGAAGATCATTCAGAAGCAAACCAAAATATGGGGGTCGGAACACATCTCTACATTAATTATGTCTTATTTACTTTATTATTCATTCTTAATTTTACAATATAATGAATTATTAGTGGAAAGAGCATAATTTCTTATCTAAATAGCTCCAATTGACCAGAGATGGAGTACTATTATTCATAAAGAGCAGTGCCAAAACTTTCCCCGAGTGATTTTTGTCACTGGGGGCAAGGCATCCTCCCACACCATGGACTCAGACCATTTTAGCACCACCTCAAATTCAGCACCAAGGGCACATGCCACAGTGTCACAAAACAGCCCCCCAGTTGCGGCCCTGATCAAGAGTAATGGTACAGTAAGTATTATTAGAAGTTACATTTCTGAGTAGTTGAAACTCCTCTCCTTACAGTTTCAGCTCTCCAGGTGCTAAGCAAGCAAGCAAGATTGTGGTTTCTACTGCTGCAATACTGCATAACAAAGGTTGTTTCCTGAAGCATTTATATACAATGGTATTCGATGGGACATCTACTAAGCACATGCATTAAAGCCTCTGCACTTCTCACAAGCATTAGACACATATAATTATAATTCTTAGCTACTGTATTCTGGTGTCGTACAAATATGCTAAGGGTAAAATTCATCAAATATTGGAGAGGGAAAAAGTGGGGAAGTTGCTTATCGCAAATAACCAGCTTCTGACTATCATTTTTCTAAAACAGCCTGTAAAATTAATCTGATTAGTTGAAACGGTCAATTTATCCTCTTTTTCCCTCTCCAAGATTTGATAAATCTCCCCTTAAGAATGATGCAACTATAAAAATGATTTTAGAAACTGCAATACTGAACTGTAGTTCTTTTTTTTTTTTACCATTAAGTTATAAAAGCATGCCAGTCTGGAACATAACACAAATCAGAAAAATACAGATAAAAAATTCTAAATGTATCAACTGAGTAAATTTATGAATCGCACATGATTCAAATAAAGTTTCTTGGATAAAACTAGAGATGTGCACCGGAAATTTTTCGGGTTTTGTGTTTTGGTTTTGGGTTCGGTTCCGTGGCCGTGTTTTGGGTTCGAACGCGTTTTGGCAAAACCTCACCGAATTTTTTTTGTCGGATTCGGGTGTGTTTTGGATTCGGGTGTTTTTTATCAAAAAACCCTAAAAAACAGCTTAAATCATAGAATTTGGGGGTCATTTTGATCCCAAAGTATTATTAACCTCAATAACCATAATTTCCACTCATTTTCAGTCTATTCTGAACACCTCACACCTCACAATATTATTTTTAGTCCTAAAATTTGCACCGAGGTCGCTGGATGACTAAGCTCAGCGACCCAAGTGGCCGACACAAACACCTGGCCCATCTAGGAGTGGCACTGCAGTGTCACGCAGGATGGCCCTTCCAAAAAACACTCCCCAAACAGCACATGACGCAAAGAAAAATGAAAGAAAAAAGAGGTGCAAGATGGAATTGTCCTTGGGCCCTCCCACCCACCCTTATGTTGTATAAACAGGACATGCACACTTTAACCAACCCATCATTTCAGTGACAGGGTCTGCCACACGACTGTGACTGAAATGACGGGTTGGTTTGGACCCCCACCAAAAAAGAAGCAATTAATCTCTCCTTGCACAAACTGGCTCTACAGAGGCAAGATGTCCACCTCATCATCATCCTCCGATTCATCACCGTGTACATCCCCCTCCTCACAGATTATCAATTCGTCCCCACTGGAATCCACCATCACAGCTCCCTGTGTACTTTGTGGAGGCAATTGCTGCTGGTGAATGTCTCCATGGAGGAATTGATTATAATTCATTTTAATGAACATCATCTTCTCCACATTTTCTGGAAGTAACCTCGTACGCCGATTGCTGACAAGGTGAGCGGCGGCACTAAACACTCTTTCGGAGTACACACTTGTGGGAGGGCAACTTAGGTAGAATAAAGCCAGTTTGTGCAAGGGCCTCCAAATTGCCTCTTTTTCCTGCCAGTATACGTACGGACTGTCTGACGTGCCTACTTGGATGCGGTCACTCATATAATCCTCCACCATTCTTTCAATGGAGAGAGAATCATATGCAGTGCCAGTAGACGACATGTCTGTAATCGTTGTGAGGTCCTTCAGTCCGGACCAGATGTCAGCATCAGCAGTCGCTCCAGACTGCCCTGCATCACCGCCAGCGGGTGGGCTCGGAATTCTGAGCCTTTTCCTCGCACCCCCAGTTGCGAGAGAATGTGAAGGAGGAGATGTTGACAGGTCGCGTTCCGCTTGACTTGACAATTTTCTCACCAGCAGTTCTTTGAACCCCTGCAGACTTGTGTCTGCCGGAAAGAGAGATCCAAGGTAGGTTTTAAATCTAGGATCGAGCACGGTGGCCAAAATGTAGTGCTCTGATTTCAACAGATTGACCACCCGTGAATCCTTGTTAAGCGAATTAAGGGCTCCATCCACAAGTCCCACATGCCTAGCGGAATCGCTCATTGTTAGCTCCTCCTTCAATGTCTCCAGCTTCTTCTGCAAAAGCCTGATGAGGGGAATGACCTGACTCAGGCTGGCAGTGTCTGAACTGACTTCACGTGTGGCAAGTTCAAAAGGTTGCAGAACCTTGCACAACGTTGAAATCATTCTCCACTGCGCTTGAGACAGGTGCATTCCACCTCCTATATCGTGGTCAGTTGTATAGGCTTGAATGGCCTTTTGCTGCTCCTCCAACCTCTGAAGCACATAGAGGGTTGAATTCCACCTCGTTTCCACTTCTTGCTTCAGATGATGGCAGGGCAGGTTCAGGCGTTTTTGGTGTTGCTCCAGTCTTCTGTACGTGGTGCCTGTACGCCGAAAGTGTCCCGCAATTCTTCTGGTCACCGACAGCATCTCTTGCACGCCCCTGTCGTTTTTTAAATAATTCTGCACCACCAAATTCAAGGTATGTGCAAAACATTGGACGTGCTGGAATTTGCCCAGATTTAATGCACACACAATATTGCTGGCATTGTCCGATGCCACAAATCCACAGGAGAGTCCAATTGGGGTAAGCCATTCTGCGATGATCTTCCTCAGTTGCCGTAAGAGGTTTTCAGCTGTGTGCGTATTCTGGAAAGCGGTGATACAAAGCGTAGCCTGCCTAGGAAAGAGTTGGCGTTTGCGAGATGCTGCTACTGGTGCCGCCGCTGCTGTTCTTGCAGCGGGAGTCAATACATCTACCCAGTGGGCTGTCACAGTCATATAGTCCTGAGTCTGCCCTGCTCCACTTGTCCACATGTCCGTGGTTAAGTGGACATTGGGTACAACTGCATTTTTTAGGACACTGGTGAGTCTTTTTCTGAGGTCTGTGTACATTTTCGGTATCGCCTGCCTAGAGAAATGGAACCTAGATGGTATTTGGTACCGGGGACACAGTACCTCAAACAAGTCTATAGTTGGCTTTGCAGTAATGATGGATACCGGAACCACGTTTCTCACCGCCCAGAATGCCAAGGCCTCAGTTATCCGCTTTGCAGCAGGATGACTGCTGTGATATTTCATTTTCCTCGCAAAGGACTGTTGGACAGTCAATTGCTTGGTGGAAGTAGTAAAAGTCATCTTACGACTTCCCCTCTGGGATGACCATCGACTCCCAGCAGCAACAACAGCAGCGCCAGCAGCAGTAGGCGTTACACGCAAGGATGCATTGGAGGAATCCCAGGCAGGAGAGGACTCGTCAGAATTGCCAGTGACATGGCCTGCAGGACTATTGGCATTCCTGGGAAAGGAGGAAATTGACACTGAGGGAGTTGGTGGGGTGGTTTGCGTGAGCTTGGTTACAAGAGGAAGGGATTTAGTGGTCAGTGGACTGCTTCCGCTGTCGCCCAAAGTTTTTGAACTTGTCACTGACTTATGATGAATGCGCTGCAGGTGACGTATAAGGGAGGATGTTCCGAGGTGGTTAACGTCCTTACCCCTACTTATTACAGCTTGACAAAGGCAACACACGGCTTGACACCTGTTGTCCGCATTTCTGTTTAAATACTTCCACACCGAAGAGCTGATTTTTTTTGGTATTTTCACCAGGCATGTCAATGGCCATATTCCTCCCACGGACAACAGGTGTCTCCCCGGGTGCCTGACTTAAACAAACCACCTCACCATCAGAATCCTCCTTGTCAATTTCCTCCCCAGCGCCAGCAACACCCATATCCTCCTCATCCTGGTGTACTTCAACACTGACATCTTCAATCTGACTATCAGGAACTGGACTGCGGGTGCTCCATCCAGCACTTGCAGGGGGCGTGCAAATGGTGGAAGGCGCATGCTCTTCACGTCCAGTGTTGGGAAGGTCAGGCATCGCAACCGACACAATTGGACTCTCCTTGTGGATTTGTGATTTCGAAGAACGCACAGTTCTTTGCTGTGCTTTTGCCAGCTTAAGTCTTTTCATTTTTCTAGCGAGAGGCTGAGTGCTTCCATCCTCATGTGAAGCTGAACCACTAGCCATGAACATAGGCCAGGGCCTCAGCCGTTCCTTGCCACTCCATGTGGTAAATGGCATATTGGCAAGTTTACGCTTCTCCTCCGACGATTTTATTTTAGATTTTTGAGTCCTTTTTTTACTGATATTTTGTGTTTTGGATTTTACATGCTCTGTACTATGACATTGGGCATCGGCCTTGGCAGACGACGTTGATGGAATTTCATCGTCTCGGCCATGACTAGTGGCAGCAGCTTCAGCACGAGGTGGAAGTGGATCTTGATCTTTCCCTATTTTTGGAACCTCAACATTTTTGTTCTCCATATTTTAATAGGCACAACTAAAAGGCACCTCAGTTAAACAATGGAGATGGATGGATACTAGTATACTTATGGATGACGAGTGACTGACGACACAGAGGTCGCTACAGCCGTGGACTACCGTACTGCGTCTGCTAGTATAGAGATGATAATGATATAAAAAATATATATATATCACTACTGCAGGTATATATAATATAATGACGGACCTGCTGGACACTGTCAGCAGACTCCTAAACTACTAGTATGAAGAAGATAGAAAAAAAAACCCCACCACAGGTAGGTATACAATTATGGACGAGCACTGACGACACAGAGGTAGCTACAGCCGTGGACTACCGTACTGCGTCTGCTAGTATAGAGATGATAATGATATAAAAAATATATATATATCACTACTGCAGGTATATATAATATAATGACGGACCTGCTGGACACTGTCAGCAGACTCCTAAACTACTAGTATGAAGAAGATAGAAAAAAAACCCCCACCACAGGTAGGTATACAATTATGGACGAGCACTGACGACACAGAGGTAGCTACAGCCGTGGACTACCGTACTGCGTCTGCTAGTATAGAGATGATAATGATATAAAAAATATATATATATCACTACTGCAGGTATATATAATATAATGACGGACCTGCTGGACACTGTCAGCAGACTCCTAAACTACTAGTATGAAGAAGATAGAAAAAAAAACCCCACCACAGGTAGGTATACAATTATGGACGAGCACTGACGACACAGAGGTAGCTACAGCCGTGGACTACCGTACTGCGTCTGCTAGTATAGAGATGATAATGATATAAAAAATATATATATATCACTACTGCAGGTATATATAATATAATGACGGACCTGCTGGACACTGTCAGCAGACTCCTAAACTACTAGTATGAAGAAGATAGAAAAAAAAACCCCACCACAGGTAGGTATACAATTATGGACGAGCACTGACGACACAGAGGTAGCTACAGCCGTGGACTACCGTACTGCGTCTGCTAGTATAGAGATGATAATGATATAAAAAATATATATATATCACTACTGCAGGTATATATAATATAATGACGGACCTGCTGGACACTGTCAGCAGACTCCTAAACTACTAGTATGAAGAAGAAAGAAAAAAAAACCCCACCACAGGTAGGTATACAATTATGGATGAGCACTGACGACACAGAGGTAGCCACAGCCGTGGACTACCGTACTGCGTCTGCTAGTATAGAGATGATAATGATATAAAAAATATATATATATCACTACTGCAGGTATATATAATATAATGACGGACCTGCTGGACACTGTCAGCAGACTCCTAAACTACTAGTATGAAGAAGATAGAAAAAAAAACCCCACCACAGGTAGGTATACAATTATGGACGAGCACTGACGACACAGAGGTAGCTACAGCCGTGGACTACCGTACTGCGTCTGCTAGTATAGAGATGATAATGATATAAAAAATATATATATATCACTACTGCAGGTATATATAATATAATGACGGACCTGCTGGACACTGTCAGCAGACTCCTAAACTACTAGTATGAAGAAGATAGAAAAAAAAACCCACCACAAGTAGGTATACAATTATGGACGAGCACTGACGACACAGAGGTAGCTACAGCCGTGGACTACCGTACTGCGTCTGCTAGTATAGAGATGATAATGATATAAAATATATATATATATCACTACTGCAGGTATATATAATATAATGACGGACCTGCTGGACACTGTCAGCAGACTCCTAAACTACTAGTATGAAGAAGATAGAAAAAAAAACCCACCACAGGTAGGTATACAATTATGGACGAGCACTGACGACACAGAGGTAGCTACAGCCGTGGACTACCGTACTGCGTCTGCTAGTATAGAGATGATAATGATATAAAAAATATATATATATCACTACTGCAGGTATATATAATATAATGACGGACCTGCTGGACACTGTCAGCAGACTCCTAAACTACTAGTATGAAGAAGATAGAAAAAAAAACCCCACCACAGGTAGGTATACAATTATGGACGAGCACTGACGACACAGAGGTAGCTACTGCCGTGGACTACCGTACTGCGTCTGCTAGTATAGAGATGATAATGATATAAAAAATATATATATATCACTACTGCAGGTATATATAATATAATGACGGACCTGCTGGACACTGTCAGCAGACTCCTAAACTACTAGTATGAAGAAAATAGAAAAAAAAAACCCACCACAGGTAGGTAGACAATTATGGACGAGCACTGACGACACAGAGGTAGCTACAGCCATGGACTACCATACTGCGTCTGCTAGTATAGAGATGATAATTATATAAAAAATATATATATATCACTACTGCAGGTATATATAATATAATGACGGACCTGCTGGATACTGTCAGCAGACTCCTAAACTACTAGTATGAAGAAGATAGAAAAAAAAAACCCCACCACAGGTAGGTATACAATTATGGACGAGCACTGACGACACAGAGGTAGCTACAGCCGTGGACTACCGTACTGCGTCTGCTAGTATAGAGATGATAATGATATAAAAATATATATATATCACTACTGCAGGTATATATAATATAATGACGGACCTGCTGGACACTGTCAGCAGACTCCTAAACTACTAGTATGAAGAAGATAGAAAAATAAACCCCACCACAGGTAGTTATACAATTATGGACGAGCACTGACGACACAGAGGTAGCCACAGCCGTGGACTACTGTACTGCGTCTGCTAATATAGAGATGATAAAGATGATAGAGATGAACAAAAAAAATATAACACTACCGCAGGTAAATATTTATATAATATAATGAATGACGGACCTGCTGGACACTGTCAGCAGAATGCGTTTATAGAATAAAAAAAAAAAACACCACACGAGTGTTTAACTTTTTCAGGCAGACAATATACTGGTGGTCACTGGTCAGTCACACTGGCAGCAAAAGTGTGCACTGTACTCCTGCTATAACTGCACCCCAGTCTCCCCCACAATTCAGCTGTGTGAGCAGTGAGCACTCAGCACAGTCAGATATACATAGATGATATTATCATGCAGCACACTGAGGCTGAGCACAGATATGGTATGTGACTGTGTATCGTTTTTTTTCAGGCAGAGAACGGATTATATTAAATAATAAATAAAACTGGTGGTGGTCACTAGTAACTATCAGCAAAACTCTGCACTCTGAGTACTCCTAATGCTCCCCAAAATTACTAAGTTAGTAGTAAATCAACTCAAGTGTCTCTATCTATTCTAACGGAGAGGACACCAGCCACGTCCTCTCCCTATCAATCTCAATGCACGTGTGAAAATGGCGGCGACGCGCGGCTCCTTATATAGAATCCGAGTCTCGCGATATAATACGAGCCTCGCGAGAATCCGACAGCGGGATGATGACGTTCGGGCGCGCTCGGGTTAACCGAGCAAGGCGGGAAGATCCGAGTCTGCCTCGGACCCGTGTAAAAAGGCTGAAGTTCGGGGGGGTTCGGATTCCGAGGAACCGAACCCGCTCATCTCTAGATAAAACTACAATGGCTTAAAGATTATTGGAATCTACTCTATTCATATAGATTGTGTACTCAAACAAAAACAATATTAGAAAATATTTCAATGTCTCCTATGTTTAAACAAACATTTTCACACAAATAAGTATAACAGTAGACGTGGCTTAAATTATTTTAATATACTGTATTCAATGAACTGATTTTAATCAAATGCATATGATATACTAGGCAAAAAAATTAAGTTTACAAATCAGTAACAGATAATTCTGAAAGATTGGCACAGCTATGCAAATAAATGATCAATTCCCCATTCTGAAAACACCAAGGAAAATGGCACATTCAGGAGTCAACTGTGGTCCGGACATGCGCTGACAGATGACCTCATTCAGGTTCCGTAGCAGTTTCTGCTAAATAGCATAATCTGATACTGCTTCCTATTGTAAGCTAGGGGCCGCCCAGCACAGGGCAAAACCACCCAGCAAGCAAAGTTCCACCCAGCGATGTAATGACAATTGAATTGCGATCGCATAGCAAATCAGGCAATCTAAGGAAGCTCCCTGCATACGCAGCCAGGCTGCATATGCAGGTGCTTCGCCGATATCTTTTGCTTTGCAGTCACACCACGCAGCCGCCCTGAAAACGGTCTGGACACACCTGCATTGTATGGACACCCCCCTTCCCCTGATGGCTGCTGCTATCAATCAAAGTGCAATTGCATCCTGCCGAGTTGCAATAGCACTATGAAGGTATGCGCACGTTCGTTCTGCAGATTGCTGAAAATTGCTCATTTACTGTTTTCGGTAATCTGCGATACAACCTAAATAAGGCCCAGAATTCAATAAATACGAACAAGCCAAAAATATTATGTGTTTCCTAAAACACTTACTAGTGCAAATATATTAGAAACAGTTTCCTAACAGTAGAACACAAAAATTGAAACGGTTCAGTAATGGGCAATGGAATGAGTAACAGAATGAGTAAAGGGGTTGAGGGATTTTAATTATAAAGAACTTTTTCATGCAGCTCTATTGTACGACTGTAATTATAGAGCTTGTTTTAGAAATTAAAAATTGTGTACTGTGTATTAATTTACCAATTATGTCATAACAAATTGTATTGCAGCTTCCACTGGCTGCCAGTAATTCTTTTTGTTCACTTAAATGTGCATATCATTTCATCATGCTGTACCGCGAGTTTACTTTAATCAAATGGTAATGCAAAACCTAGCATCAATTAATCTGTGGTGTGGGCAAATACAAACTTAAGCCGTTGAATTGAGTAAACTTTTCTCTAGAGAGTTTCAAATGTGAAAGAAACTTTACTAAAACCAACCAGAACTAATTGTCTTCTGATTAACCCTCAAGAGTCACAGATAATCAAAATGACACAGCTGACAAAGTCAATCACATCAAAGTATTTGATAACATAAAATGAAATGAAAACATTAAGGTGCTGTACATCTTAAAGGTGAAGGCACTAATAATTGTAAGTATTGGGTGTGGTATAATAGATCTAGGTAGACAGTCAATACAGAAGGTCGACAACATATGGTCGACATGTATTAGGTCAAGTACAAAATATTTACAGGTACAAAAGGTCAACAGATAAAAGGTCAAAAGTGGTTAAAGTCGACAGGTACAAAAGGTCGACAGGGTAAAAAAGTACATCACAATGGTCGACACAAATATTGTTGACACAAGTTTTTTGGGGGGTTAGGCAAATCTTGCATATATCATGTTATTTGACCACCATCAGTACAAACATGGACCCTTGCTGTCTTGCTTTGTTCGCCATGCTTTTGGCAAGGTGGCTTGCTCTGTTCCACTTCCATCCCCACAGGTTACTATTACCAATAGATGTCCACATGGAAAGTAAATAAGGCAAATATTGGGAAAACATGTGAAAAACCCCAAAACTTGTGTTGACCATTTGTGTGTCAACCATTGACATGTTGATCTGTTGAACCTGGTGAACTTTTAAACCTGTCGACCTCTATAATGCCATTAATAAAAAGTGTATATACAGTATGTGTGCTCCTTGTTAACACACACGAGGCTTGTATAATATTGAAAATATATTAATAATAATAATAATAATAATAATAATAATAAATCATGCACAATAAAAGTGAACATAAACAGATGTTAAAATAATTGTATATAAGAAAATATTTTTTATACATGTATTTCTAAAAAAAAATATTCCAGCTGATTCCAGAATCCTAGGTAAGAATAGAATACAAGTTGCAACAATAGTATCAATCCGCTTACAGTTTGTATCCTGAAAGCAAACTATGGGCCTGGCTCAAAGCAAACAACTGAGCAAATAAATTCTGCACTGCAGGTGGGATGTCATCCTGATGAAAAAACGGAGGAAAGGTTTTGAAACGCTGATCACTGAACTGGGATCTCGTGCTGTTTCTTCAAGCCGTGAGTGCCTCCTTATGATATATATACAGTATATATATATATATATATATATATATACTGTATATATATAATGGCCAAGTGGCACTCACAGATCTCTTGTGTTCAAAGTTTTAGTCTATTGCCTTTTTTCAAGAACATCAGAACAAATGTTTAATATATACTGTACTGTACCTTAAATAGTACAGTGCATGTGTGCAAAAAAAGTTTGCTGAAAAATAAGGACTGTAAATTCGTGATCACAAAAGTATACAGATACTGTAGATATGCAAATTTTCAAAAATAGTATTAGTAACACCGTAAATAAAGGCATATGGATTAAAAATAAGCTCAGAGTGCCAGTGTATTAAAAATAGAGCCCTGATAGCCCTAGGCACAGGAGAAAAGAAACATGCCCGTGCTCAGTTTGTACCAACTGCGTAGCAGCATTTTTGTTGCAGATGCGTCCTCATACAGCCATCCTCAATACACTATGCAGTCAGAGCCGGCCCTAACCAATATGATGCAGTAAGCAAGATTTTGGCTGGTGCACCCTGGCACCACCGCCAGTTCTGCCTCTGACCCTGCTTCCCTTTCCCAGCACCATCACCCCTCACCCATAGCAGTCCTCATTTTGGTGCTCCCACCCCTATATTTTAAATAGAAACCGTAAGCACATTCGGCATGCAGACCAAAGTGGAGTGTGTTCTTGAAGTGAAGGGGCATGGCCACACAATGCAATGTTTTTCAAATTATATCATGTGATAGTGTCCCTTATTCACGTTACAATACACAGTAGTACCAGTAGTACCACTTTATCTTACTGTATATACGTTAGTCCTCACAGTAGTGTCCCTTATTTACATTATATCACACTGAGTTGCTCCTTATTCACATTACACCACACCATATTGCTCTTTTTTCACATTAGACCACACAGTAGTGACCTTTCTATATGTTACGCCACACAGTAGACCACCTTGTACACATAATGCCACACATTGGTAATGCCTTTATACACATAATACCACAAAGTAATTCCCCTTACACACATTATTAATGTCCTTATAAACATAATGCGCCTCACAAATTATGCCAACCTTTACTAATGCCCTTATACACATAATGCCCCTTACACATATGCCACACATTATTAATGCCCTTATACACATATTGACACACATATGTGTCCCTTACACATATGCTGCACATTATTAAAGCATTTATACACATGACACACATAATGCCCATTACACATATGCTGAACATTATTAATGCAATTATAGACATGATGACACACATAATGCCCCTTACATATGTCACACATTATGAATGCCCTTATACACATAATGACACACATAATGCCCCTTACACATGTCACACATTATGAATGTCCTTATACACATAATGACACACATAATGCCTCTTGCACATATATATATATATATATATATATAAAACACTATTACACAACCAACCCACCCACACGCAGCACTCACACGGCTGCTAACACTGTAACCTCTGTCTTGCTTGGATACAGATGTGTCCTCATACATCTTTCCTCAATACACTAAGCAGCAGTAAATGTCTGGCATTAGTCAGCCAAAATTGATCTGCATGTACAGCCAACAGAAGGGGTCATTAATGACCTGCGGGAACATGTATCGTCCATTGTTTGCGGCATACACACTGTGCAATATTTTAGTCAATATTGCTCAGAAGGGGGAAAATGAGCAATAGTGACTGAAATATTGCACAGTGTGTATGCACTTTTACAGTAACTAGTAGCAAAACTACCTGAAAAACTTAACTGTCTCATACATTAAACAATTTCTAGTGTGGAAATCCCTGCACCGCACTTCTGCATATACTGTAACACACAGAATTAAATAACCTAGCTAAGGTACACTAGGCATGATGTTTAGCTTCTTTTTTTTCTCCTGGACCTTGATTTAAATCTAAAGTTGAACTTGAATTTAAGGTGCAAATTGCTTGGGCCAATGAGTGATGTGTAGAATTTACAAGCGCTTACTACAGCTTTTTTCATCATCTGATGCCAGACCAAGGGTCACGGTTTAACCTTCACAATGTCAGCAGCGCCTTGAGGAATAACTTGCTGCATTTTTTTTCCTCCTTCCTTTCTATGGACAGCATCTTTAATTATTTCAAACTTGACAGAGGCGTCAGGATTCTATACAAATGGATTTACTAGATACAGCTCCATTCAATCTGTAACTAGAAAGTACAAAGCGCAGCTTTGTCAGCTTTATTTCTGCAAAAGGTATGTTTCATTTTATCTTTAATTTATACTTGCACAGAGCTTTTAGATGAAGGGCATGGAAGGCATACCGTAATTCTATGCAGTTTACTTTTAACTGATACTATTTGCGAGGAACAGCTACTGGAGGAGAGCAGTTCAGCTTTGTCAGCTCTCTCCATGAAAGGATGTTTAATTTTCTTCTTATTTTACAGTTGCTGAAATGGAATACACACAAAAGTAACAAGGACAGGTTTAGAGATTTAATATAGCAGACCTTGAATGAAACAACAGAAACTTACAATAGGGCAAGGAAGATAATAAAGCTAGATAATACACCTCAAAAAAAAAAAAAAAAATTAACAGCAGAAAAGAAATGCTATGCATAGGTTTTATATGACACCATGCAATGATGAACATGCCTGTTTGCAACACCTACGTTCCTCTTTATGTTAGTGATGAGCACCGGAAATTTTTCGGGTTTTGTGTTTTGGTTTTGGGTTCGGTTCCGCGGCCGTGTTTTGGGTTCGAACGCGTTTTGGCAAAACCTCACCAAATTTTTTTTGTCTGATTCGGGTGTGTTTTGGATACGGGTGTTTTTTTCAAAAAACCCTAAAAAACAGCTTAAATCATAGAATTTGGGGGTAATTTTGATCCCAAAGTATTATTAACCTCAATAACCATAATTTCCACTCATTTTCAGTCTATTCTGAACACCTCACACCTCACAATATTATTTTTAGTCCTAAAATTTGCACCGAGGTCGCTGGATGACTAAGCTCAGCGACCCAAGTGGCCGACACAAACACCTGGCCCATCTAGGAGTGGCACTGCAGTGTCACGCAGGATGGCCCTTCCAAAAAACACCCCCCAAACAGCACATGACGCAAAGAAGAAAAAAAAGAGGCGCAATGAGGTAGCTGTGTGAGTAAGCTAAGCGACCCTAGTGGCCGACACAAACACCTGGCCCATCTAGGAGTGGCACTGCAGTGTCACGCAGGATGGCCCTTCCAAAAAACACCCCCCAAACAGCACATGACGCAAAGAAAAAAAGAGGCGCAATGAGGTAGCTGTGTGACTAAGATAAGCGACCCAAGTGGCCGACACAAACACCTGGCCCATCTAGGAGTGGCACTGCAGTGTCACGCAGGATGGCCCTTCCAAAAACTACTCCCCAAACAGCACATGACGCAAAGAAAAATGAAAGAAAAAAGAGGTGCAAGATGGAATTGTCCTTGGGCCCTCCCACCCACCCTTATGTTGTATAAACAGGACATGCACACTTTAACCAACCCATCATTTCAGTGACAGGGTCTGCCACACGACTGTGACTGAAATGACGGGTTGGTTTGGACCCCCACCAAAAAAGAAGCAATTAATCTCTCCTTGCACAAACTGGCTCTACAGAGGCAAGATGTCCACCTCATCATCATCCTCCAAAATATATCACCGTGTACATCCCCCTCCTCACAGATTATCAATTCGTCCCCACTGGAATCCACCATCTCAGCTCCCTGTGTACTTTGTGGAGGCAATTGCTGCTGGTGAATGTCTCCACAGAGGAATTGATTATAATTCATTTTAATGAACATCATCTTCTCCACATTTTCTGGATGTAACCTCGTACGCCGATTGCTGACAAGGTGAGCGGCGGCACTAAACACTCTTTCGGAGTACACACTTGTGGGAGGGCAACTTAGGTAGAATAAAGCCAGTTTGTGCAAGGGCCTCCAAATTGCCTCTTTTTCCTGCCAGTATAAGTACGGACTGTCTGACGTGCCTACTTGGATGCGGTCACTCATATAATCCTCCACCATTCTTTCAATGAGGAGAGAATCATATGCAGTGACAGTAGACGACATGTCCGTAATCGTTGTCAGGTCCTTCAGTCCGGACCAGATGTCAGCATCAGCAGTCGCTCCAGACTGCCCTGCATCACCGCCAGCGGGTGGGCTCGGAATTCTGAGCCTTTTCCTCGCACCCCCAGTTGCGGGAGAATGTGAAGGAGGAGATGTTGACAGGTCGCGTTCCGCTTGACTTGACAATTTTCTCACCAGCAGTTCTTTGAACCCCAGCAGACTTGTGTCTGCCGGAAAGAGAGATCCAAGGTAGGTTAAATCTAGGATCGAGCACGGTGGCCAAAATGTAGTGCTCTGATTTCAACAGATTGACCACCCGTGAATCCTGGTTAAGCGAATTAAGGGCTCCATCCACAAGTCCCACATGCCTAGCGGAATCGCTCTGTGTTAGCTCCTCCTTCAATGTCTCCAGCTTCTTCTGCAAAAGCCTGATGAGGGGAATGACCTGACTCAGGCTGGCAGTGTCTGAACTGACTTCACGTGTGGCAAGTTCAAAAGGTTGCAGAACCTTGCACAACGTTGAAATCATTCTCCACTGCGCTTGAGACAGGTGCATTCCACCTCCTATATCGTGCTCAGTTGTATAGGCTTGAATGGCCTTTTGCTGCTCCTCCAACCTCTGAAGCATATAGAGGGTTGAATTCCACCTCGTTACCACTTCTTGCTTCAGATGATGGCAGGGCAGGTTCAGGTGTTTTTGGTGGTGCTCCAGTCTTCTGTACGTGGTGCCTGTACGCCGAAAGTGTGCCGCAATTCTTCTGGCCACCGACAGCATCTCTTGCACGCCCCTGTTGTTTTTTAAATAATTCTGCACCACCAAATTCAAGGTATGTGCAAAACATGGGACGTGCTGGAATTTGCCCAGATTTAATGCACACACAATATTGCTGGCGTTGTCCGATGCCACAAATCCACAGGAGAGTCCAATTGGGGTAAGCCATTCTGCGATGATCTTCCTCAGTTGCCGTAAGAGGTTTTCAGCTGTGTGCGTATTCTGGAAAGCGGTGATACAAAATGTAGCCTGCCTAGGAAAGAGTTGGCGTTTGCGAGATGCTGCTACTGGTGCCGCCGCTGCTGTTCTTGCGGCGGGAGTCAATACATCTACCCAGTGGGCTGTCACAGTCATATAGTCCTGAGTCTGCCCTGCTCCACTTGTCCACATGTCCGTGGTTAAGTGGACATTGGGTACAACTGCATTTTTTAGGACACTGGTGAGTCTTTTTCTGAGGTCTGTGTACATTTTCGGTATCGCCTGCCTAGAGAAATGGAACCTAGATGGTATTTGGTACCGGGGACACAGTACCTCCAACAAGTCTCTTGTTGGCTCTGCAGTAATGATGGATACCGGAACCACGTTTCTCACCGCCCAGGATGCCAAGGCCTCAGTTATCCACTTTGCAGCAGGATGACTGCTGTGATATTTCATCTTCCTCGCAAAGGACTGTTGAACAGTCAATTGCTTGGTGGAAGTAATAAAAGTGGTCTTACGACTTCCCCTCTGGGATGATGATCAACTCCCAGCAGCAACAACAGCAGCGCCAGCAGCAGTAGGCGTTGCACGCAAGGATGCATCGGAGGAATCCCAGGCAGGAGAGGACTCGTCAGAATTGCCAGTGACATGGCCTGCAGGACTATTGGCATTCCTGGGGAAGGAGGAAATTGACACTGAGGGAGTTGGTGGGGTGGTTTGCGTGAGCTTGGTTACAAGAGGAAGGGATTTACTGGTCAGTGGACTGCTTCCGCTGTCGCCCAAAGTTTTTGAACTTGTCACTGACTTATGATGAATGCGCTGCAGGTGACGTATAAGGGAGGATGTTCCGAGGTGGTTAATTTCCTTACCCCTACTTATTACAGCTTGACAAAGGCAACACACGGCTTGACAAATGTTGTCCGCATTTCTGTTGAAATACTTCCACACCGAAGAGCTGATTTTTTTGGTATTTTCACCAGGCATGTCAATGGCCATATTCCTCCCACGGACAACAGGTGTCTCCCCGGGTGCCTGACTTAAACAAACCACCTCACCATCAGAATCCTCCTTGTCAATTTCCTCCCCAGCGCCAGCAACACCCATATCATCCTCATCCTGGTGTACTTCAACACTGACATCTTCAATCTGACTATCAGGAACTGGACTGCGGGTGCTCCTTCCAGCACTTGCAGGGGGCGTGCAAATGGTGGAAGGCGCATGCTCTTCACGTCCAGTGTTGGGAAGGTCAGGCATCGCAACCGACACAATTGGACTCTCCTTGTGGATTTGTGATTTCGAAGAACGCACAGTTCTTTGATGTGCTTTTGCCAGCTTAAGTCTTTTCATTTTTCTAGCGAGAGGCTGAGTGCTTCCATCCTCATGTGAAGCTGAACCACTAGCCATGAACATAGGCCAGAGCCTCAGCCGTTCCTTGCCACTCCGTGTGGTAAATGGCATATTGGCAAGTTTACGCTTCTCCTCCGACGATTTTATTTTAGATTTTTGAGTCCTTTTTTTACTGATATTTGGTGTTTTGGATTTTACATGCTCTGTACTATGACATTGGGCATCGGCCTTGGCAGACGACGTTGATGGCATTTCATCGTCTCGGCCATGACTAGTGGCAGCAGCTTCAGCACGAGGTGGAAGTGGATCTTGATCTTTCCCTATTTTTGGAACCTCAACATTTTTGTTCTCCATATTTTAATAGGCACAACTAAAAGGCACCTCAGGTAAACAATGGAGATGGATGGATTCTAGTATACTTATGGATGACGAGCGACTGCCGACACAGAGGTAGCTACAGCCGTGGACTACCGTACTGCGTCTGCTAGTATAGACTGGATGATAATGATATAAAAAATATATATATATCACTACTGCAGGACAGGTATATATTGTATAATGATGGACCTGCTGGACACTGTCAGCACTGCAGACTCCTAAACTACTAGTATGAAGAAGATAGAAAAAAAAACCCCACCACAGGTAGGTATACAATTATGGACGAGCGACTGCCAGTGCCGACACAGAGGTAGCTACAGCCGTGGACTACCGTACTGCGTCTGCTAGTATAGACTGGATGATAATGATATAAAAAATATATATATATCACTACTGCAGGACAGGTATATATTGTATAATGACGGACCTGCTGGACACTGTCAGCACTGCAGACTCCTAAACTACTAGTATGAAGAAGATAGAAAAAAAACCCCACCATAGGTAGGTATACAATTATGGACGAGCGACTGCCAGTGCCGACACAGAGGTAGCTACAGCCGTGGACTACCGTACTGCGTCTGCTAGTATAGACTGGATGATAATGATATAAAAAATATATATATATCACTACTGCAGGACAGGTATATATTGTATAATGACGGACCTGCTGGACACTGTCAGCACTGCAGACTCCTAAACTACTAGTATGAAGAAGATAGAAAAAAAAAACCACCTCAGGTAGGTATACAATTATGGATGAACGACTGCCAGTGCCGACACAGAGGTAGCTACAGCCGTGGACTACCGTACTGCGTCTGCTAGTATAGACTGGATGATAATGATATAAAAAATATATATATATTACTACTGCAGGACAGGTATATATTGTATAATGACGGACCTGCTGGACACTGTCAGCACTGCAGACTCCTAAACTACTAGTATGAAGAAGATAGAAAAAAAAAAACCCACCACAGGTAGGTATACAATTATGGACGAGCGACTGCCAGTGCCGACACAGAGGTAGCTACAGCCGTGGACTACCGTACTGCGTCTGCTAGTATAGACTGGATGATAATGATATAAAAAAATATATATATATCACTACTGCAGGACAGGTATATATTGTATAATGACGGACCTGCTGGACACTGTCAGCACTGCAGACTCCTAAACTACTAGTATGAAGAAGATAGAAATATAATGAATGACGGACCTGCTGGACACTGTCAGCAGAATGCGTTTATAGAATAAAAAAAAAAAACACCACACGAGTGTTTAACTTTTTCAGGCAGACAATATACTGGTGGTCACTGCTGGTCAGTCACACTGGCACTCTGGCAGCAAAAGTGTGCACTGTTAAATATGTACTCCTGCTATAACTGCTCCCCAGTCTCCCCCACAATTAAGCTGTGTGAGCAGTGAGCACTACTCAGCACAGTCAGATATACATAGATGATATTATCATGCAGCACACTGAGGCTGAGCACAGATATGGTATGTGACTGTGTATCGTTTTTTTTCAGGCAGAGAACGGATTATATTAAATAATAAATAAAACTGGTGGTCACTAGTATAACTATCAGCAAAACTCTGCACTCTCTGAGTACTCCTAATGCTCCAGTAAATCAAGTGTCTCACTCTCTATCTAAACGGAGAGGACGCCAGCCACGTCCTCTCCCTATCAATCTCAATGCACGTGTGAAAATGGCGGCGACGCGCGGCTCCTTATATAGAATCCGAGTCTCGCGATAGAATACGAGCCTCGCGAGAATCCGACAGCGGGATGATGACGTTCGGGCGCGCTCGGGTCAGCCGAGCAAGGCGGGAAGATCTGAGTCTGCCTCGGACCCGTGTAAAAAGCGTGAAGTTCGGGGGGGTTCGGTTTCCGAGAAACCGAACCCGCTCATCACTACTTTATGTATTAAACTTAATATGTTTCTATGTATTTTGTTATGGAATTTGGAAATAATAAAATATATTCAAATTGTTGGATCTATTGTATCAAGTCACGTGTCTAACAGCTGCTTAGTAGAAAGATGGAATGCTGCCTAGTGGCTCACTTCCCTCACAGCTCTCAATGACAGCTACAGTACCTGAACTCCATGGCCTCTTCTTACCCCCAGCTAACTGGCAGCCCCTTTCCTCTATCTCCCCACACCCCCCATTCTGTGCAACAATGACTCTGTACAGAATGACACCCCCCCCCCCTCACCGGTGCAGACATCAATAAATCAGTATTATTGATCCCTGGCTAGACCAGAATATTGCTTTATCCAATATATTGTCCTGAGCATAGATAGATCAGTTTACATTGGAAATCAAGTAGCAGGAAACAAAAAAAAAAAAACAACAGAGAGGGAAGGGGGTTGTTGCGGTAGAGAAGGAAGTGGCAAGAGTGGTAGAGATAAGTGGGGGAACACAGGTGCAGAGACATAAAGGGAAATGGCTTAGGGTTCGTTAGATAGAAATACAGAGAGATGGTTGAAAAGGCAACAGGAGGATTGGGTACAGAGAAAGGAATGGAATAAAAATCAATGCTAGTCATAAGAAAACACTATATACAGTACATGTGCATGGATGGCTCCATCTGGGCCCTTTCCTCTCTATCCAGCAGCACCGTAAACTACACCTACATTTTGCAAGAAGATATCAGTGGTAAGCAGAAGAGTTAACAATTGCCTGGTCCTATTTATAACAATTGCCTGTTCCTATTTATAACTCCTGTAATTAAGCCTCTCTGTTTAAGAACAGGACTGTCCAGTAGAGGGGTTATCCTATGTGCATGTAGATCTACCAAGCGTAATTGGGGGCCTCAAGTGGATGCAGTGTTGTGGTAAGTCCATTCCAAGACAGCAATGATGCTTGTAATTAGAGATGAGCGCCTGAAATTTTTCGGGTTTTGTGTTTTGGTTTTGGGTTCGGTTCCGCGGCCGTGTTTTGGGTTCGAACGCGTTTTGGCAAAACCTCACCGAATTTTTTTTGTCGGATTCGGGTGTGTTTTGGATTCGGGTGTTTTTTTCAAAAAACACTAAAAAACAGCTTAAATCATAGAATTTGGGGGTCATTTTGATCCCAAAGTATTATTAACCTCAAAAACCATAATTTACACTCATTTTCAGTCTATTCTGAATACCTCACACCTCACAATATTATTTTTAGTCCTAAAATTTGCACCGAGGTCGCTGTGTGAGTAAGATAAGCGACCCTAGTGGCCGACACAAACACCGGGCCCATCTAGGAGTGGCACTGCAGTGTCACGCAGGATGTCCCTTCCAAAAAACCCTCCCCAAACAGCACATGACGCAAAGAAAAAAAGAGGCGCAATGAGGTAGCTGTGTGAGTAAGATTAGCGACCCTAGTGGCCGACACAAACACCGGGCCCATCTAGGAGTGGCACTGCAGTGTCACGCAGGATGGCCCTTCCAAAAAACCCTCCCCAAACAGCACATGACGCAAAGAAAAAAAGAGGCGCAATGAGGTAGCTGTGTGAGTAAGATTAGCGACCCTAGTGGCCAACACAAACACCGGGCCCATCTAGGAGTGGCACTGCAGTGTCACGCAGGATGTCCCTTCCAAAAAACCCTCCCCAAACAGCACATGACGCAAAGAAAAAAAGAGGCGCAATGAGGTAGCTGTGTGAGTAAGATTAGCGACCCTAGTGGCCGACACAAACACCGGGCCCATCTAGGAGTGGCACTGCAGTGTCACGCAGGATGTCCCTTCCAAAAAACCCTCCCCAAACAGCACATGACGCAAAGAAAAAAAGAGGCGCAATGAGGTAGCTGACTGTGTGAGTAAGATTAGCGACCCTAGTGGCCGACACAAACACCGGGCCCATCTAGGAGTGGCACTGCAGTGTCACGCAGGATGTCCCTTCCAAAAAACCCTCCCCAATCAGCACATGATGCAAAGAAAAAGAAAAGAAAAAAGAGGTGCAAGATGGAATTGTCCTTGGGCCCTCCCACCCACCCTTATGTTGTATAAACAAAACAGGACATGCACACTTTAACCAACCCATTATTTCAGTGACAGGGTCTGCCACACGACTGTGACTGATATGACGGGTTGGTTTGGACCCCCCCCAAAAAAGAAGCAATTAATCTCTCCTTGCACAAACTGGCTCTACAGAGGCAAGATGTCCACCTCATCTTCACCCTCCGATATATCACCGTGTACATCCCCCTCCTCACAGATTATCAATTCGTCCCCACTGGAATCCACCATCTCAGCTCCCTGTGTACTTTGTGGAGGCAATTGCTGCTGGTCAATGTCTCCGCGGAGGAATTGATTATAATTCATTTTAATGAACATCATCTTCTCCACATTTTCTGGATGTAACCTCGTACGCCGATTGCTGACAAGGTGAGCGGCGGCACTAAACACTCTTTCGGAGTACACACTTGTGGGAGGGCAACTTAGGTAGAATAAAGCCAGTTTGTGCAAGGGCCTCCAAATTGCCTCTTTTTCCTGCCAGTATAAGTACGGACTGTGTGACGTGCCTACTTGGATGCGGTCACTCATATAATCCTCCACCATTCTATCAATGTTGAGAGAATCATATGCAGTGACAGTAGACGACATGTCCGTAATCGTTGTCAGGTCCTTCAGTCCGGACCAGATGTCAGCATCAGCAGTCGCTCCAGACTGCCCTGCATCACCGCCAGCGGGTGGGCTCGGAATTCTGAGCCTTTTCCTCGCACCCCCAGTTGCGGGAGAATGTGAAGGAGGAGATGTTGACAGGTCGCGTTCCGCTTGACTTGACAATTTTGTCACCAGCAGGTCTTTCAACCCCAGCAGACCTGTGTCTGCCGGAAAGAGAGATCCAAGGTAGGCTTTAAATCTAGGATCGAGCACGGTGGCCAAAATGTAGTGCTCTGATTTCAACAGATTGACCACCCGTGAATCCTTGTTAAGCGAATTAAGGGCTGCATCCACAAGTCCCACATGCCTAGCGGAATCGCTCCCTTTTAGCTCCTTCTTCAATGCCTCCAGCTTCTTCTGCAAAAGCCTGATGAGGGGAATGACCTGACTCAGGCTGGCAGTGTCTGAACTGACTTCACGTGTGGCAAGTTCAAAGGGCATCAGAACCTTGCACAACGTTGAAATCATTCTCCACTGCACTTGAGACAGGTGCATTCCACCTACTATATCGTGCTCAATTGTATAGGCTTGAATGGCCTTTTGCTGCTCCTCCAACCTCTGAAGCATATAGAGGGTTGAATTCCACCTCGTTACCACTTCTTGCTTCAGATGATGGCAGGGCAGGTTCAGTAGTTTTGGTGGTGCTCCAGTCTTCTGTACGTGGTGCCTGTACGCCGAAAGTGTCCCGCAATTTTTCTGGCCACCGACAGCATCTCTTGCACGCCCCTGTCGTTTTTTAAAAAATTCTGCACCACCAAATTCAAGGTATGTGCAAAACATGGGACGTGCTGGAATTTGCCCATATTTAATGCACACACAATATTGCTGGCGTTGTCCGATGCCACAAATCCACAGGAGAGTCCAATTGGGGTAAGCCATTCCGCGATGATCTTCCTCAGTTGCCGTAAGAGGTTTTCAGCTGTGTGCGTATTCTGGAAAGCGGTGATACAAAGCATAGCCTGCCTAGGAAAGAGTTGGCGTTTGCGAGATGCTGCTACTGGTGCCGCCGCTGCTGTTCTTGCGGCGGGAGTCCATACATCTACCCAGTGGGCTGTCACAGTCATATAGTCCTGACCCTGCCCTGCTCCACTTGTCCACATGTCCGTGGTTAAGTGGACATTGGGTACAACTGCATTTTTTAGGACACTGGTGAGTCTTTTTCTGACGTCCGTGTACATTCTCGGTATCGCCTGCCTAGAGAAGTGGAACCTAGATGGTATTTGGTAACGGGGGCACACTGCCTCAATAAATTGTCTAGTTCCCTGTGAACTAACGGCGGATACCGGACGCACGTCTAACACCAACATAGTTGTCAAGGACTCAGTTATCCGCTTTGCAGTAGGATGACTGCTGTGATATTTCATCTTCCTCGCAAAGGACTGTTGAACAGTCAATTGCTTACTGGAAGTAGTACAAGTGGGCTTACGACTTCCCCTCTGGGATGACCATCGACTCCCAGCGGCAACAACAGCAGCGCCAGCAGCAGTAGGCGTTACACGCAAGGATGCATCGGAGGAATCCCAGGCAGGAGAGGACTCGTCAGAATTGCCAGTGACATGGCCTGCAGGACTATTGGCATTCCAGGGGAAGGAGGAAATTGACACTGAGGGAGTTGGTGGGGTGGTTTGCGTGAGCTTGGTTACAAGAGGAAGGGATTTACTGGTCAGTGGACTGCTTCCGCTGTCACCCAAAGTTTTTGAACTTGTCACTGACTTATTATGAATGCGCTGCAGGTGACGTATAAGGGAGGATGTTCCGAGGTGGTTAACGTCCTTACCCCTACTTATTACAGCTTGACAAAGGGAACACACGGCTTGACACCTGTTGTCCGCATTTCTGGTGAAATACCTCCACACCGAAGAGCTGATTTTTTTGGTATTTTCACCTGGCATGTCAACGGCCATATTCCTCCCACGGACAACAGGTGTCTCCCCGGGTGCCTGACTTAAACAAACCACCTCACCATCAGAATCCTCCTGGTCAATTTCCTCCCCAGCGCCAGCAACACCCATATCCTCCTCATCCTGGTGTACTTCAACACTGACATCTTCAATCTGACTATCAGGAACTGGACTGCGGGTGCTCCTTCCAGCACTTGCAGGGGGCGTGCAAATGGTGGAAGGCGCATGCTCTTCACGTCCAGTGTTGGGAAGGTCAGGCATCGCAACCGACACAATTGGACTCTCCTTGTGGATTTGTGATTTCGAAGAATGCACAGTTCTTTGCTGTGCTGCTTTTGCCAGCTTAAGTCTTTTCATTTTTCTAGCGAGAGGCTGAGTGCTTCCATCCTCATGTGAAGCTGAACCACTAGCCATGAACATAGGCCAGGGCCTCAGCCGTTCCTTGCCACTCCGTGTGGTAAATGGCATATTGGCAAGTTTACGCTTCTCCTCCGACATTTTTATTTTAGGTTTTGGAGTCCTTTTTTTACTGATATTTGGTGTTTTGGATTTGACATGCTCTGTACTATGACATTGGGCATCGGCCTTGGCAGACGACGTTGCTGGCATTTCATCGTCTCGGCTATGACTAGTGGCAGCAGCTTCAGCACGAGGTGGAAGTGGATCTTGATCTTTCCCTAATTTTGGAACCTCAACATTTTTGTTCTCCATATTTTAATAGGCACAACTAAAAGGCACCTCAGGTAAACAATGGAGATGGATGGATTGGATACTAGTATACAATTATGGACGGGCTGCCGAGTGCCGACACAGAGGTAGCCACAGCCGTGAACTACCGCACTGTACTGTGTCTGCTGCTAATATATAGACTGGTTGATAAAGAGATAGTATACTCGTAACTAGTATGTATGTATAAAGAAAGAAAAAAAAACCACGGTTAGGTGGTATATACAATTATGGACGGGCTGCCGAGTGCCGACACAGAGGTAGCCACAGCCGTGAACTACCGCACTGTACTGTGTCTGCTGCTAATATATAGACTGGTTGATAAAGAGATAGTATACTCGTAACTAGTATGTATGTATAAAGAAAGAAAAAAAAACCACGGTTAGGTGGTATATACAATTATGGACGGGCTGCCGAGTGCCGACACAGAGGTAGCCACAGCCGTGAACTACCGCACTGTACTGTGTCTGCTGCTAATATAGACTGGTTGATAAAGAGATAGTATACTCGTAACTAGTATGTATGTATAAAGAAAGAAAAAAAAACCACGGTTAGGTGGTAAATACAATTATGGACGGGCTGCCGAGTGCCGACACAGAGGTAGCCACAGCCGTGAACTACCGCACTGTACTGTGTCTGCTGCTAATATATAGACTGGTTGATAAAGAGATAGTATACTCGTAACTAGTATGTATGTATAAAGAAAGAAAAAAAAACCACGGTTAGGTGGTATATACAATTATGGACGGGCTGCCGAGTGCCGACACAGAGGTAGCCACAGCCGTGAACTACCGCACTGTACTGTGTCTGCTGCTAATATATAGACTGGTTGATAAAGAGATAGTTTACTCGTAACTAGTATGTATGTATAAAGAAAGAAAAAAAAACCACGGTTAGGTGGTATATACAATTATGGACGGGCTGCCGAGTGCCGACACAGAGGTAGCCACAGCCGTGAACTACCGCACTGTACTGTGTCTGCTGCTAATATATAGACTGGTTGATAAAGAGATAGTATACTCGTAACTAGTATGTATGTATAAAGAAAGAAAAAAAAACCACGGTTAGGTGGTATATACAATTATGGACGGGCTGCCGAGTGCCGACACAGAGGTAGCCACAGCCGTGAACTACCGCACTGTACTGTGTCTGCTGCTAATATATAGACTGGTTGATAAAGAGATAGTATACTCGTAACTAGTATGTATGTATAAAGAAAGAAAAAAAAACCACGGTTAGGTGGTATATACAATTATGGACGGGCTGCCGAGTGCCGACACAGAGGTAGCCACAGCCGTGAACTACCGCACTGTACTGTGTCTGCTGCTAATATAGACTGGTTGATAAAGAGATAGTATACTACTAATATTATATATACTGGTGGTCAGGTCACTGGTCACTAGTCACACTGGCAGTGGCACTCCTGCAGCAAAAGTGTGCACTGTTTAATTTTAATATAATATTATGTACTCCTGGCTCCTGCTATAACCTATAACTGGCACTGCAGTAGTGCTCCCCAGTCTCCCCCACAATTATAAGCTGTGTGAGCTGAGCAGTCAGACAGATATATAATATATATAGATGATGCAGCACACTGGCCTGAGCCTGAGCAGTGCACACAGATATGGTATGTGACTGACTGAGTCACTGTGTGTATCGCTTTTTTCAGGCAGAGAACGGATATATTAAATAAACTGCACTGTGTGTCTGGTGGTCACTCACTATATAATATATTATGTACTCCTGGCTCCTGCTATAACCTATAACTGGCACTGCAGTAGTGCTCCCCAGTCTCCCCCACAATTATAAGCTGTGTGAGCTGAGCAGTCAGACAGATATATATAATATTATATATAGATAATAGATGATGCAGCACACTGGCCTGAGCCTGAGCAGTGCACACAGATATGGTATGTGACTGAGTCACTGTGTGCTGTGTATCGCTTTTTTCAGGCAGAGAACGGATTATAAATAAAACTGGTGGTCACTGGTCACTATCAGCAAAACTCTGCACTGTACTGAGTACTCCTAATGCTCCCCAAAATTAGTAAATCAAGTGTCTCTCTAATCTATTCTAAACGGAGAGGATGCCAGCCACGTCCTCTCCCTATCAATCCCAATGCACGTGTGAAAATGGCGGCGACGCGCGGCTCCTTATATAGAATCCGAGTCTCGCGATAGAATCCGAGCCTTGCGAGAATCCGACAGCGTCATGATGACGTTCGGGCGCGCTCGGGTTAACCGAGCAAGGCGGGAAGATCCGAGTCGCTCGGACCCGTGAAAAAAAACATGAAGTTCTGGCGGGTTCGGATTCAGAGAAACCGAACCCGCTCATCTCTACTTGTAATGTCCAAAAAGTAATAAAAAATGACTGGAAAGTTGGTACAGGCAAACAATGTTTGGTTCTGCAATCTTTGTGGGTGGGTGATGTATGTACACCAACAGTATGCTTTGCTGCCCAGGAATTTCAGCTTTGTCAAAGGTTTTTTTTTTCTGTACATCTGTCTATCATCTGCATAGAAGTAGTAGACCAGGCCATGGCACCTGATAAATTCACTCAATGGTAACATGTATACTGCAAAAAGCATGGGAGATAGTATAGAACCTTGTGGAACACCATATCATAGTGGCACTGGTGATGATGAGTATACTTCAGATGGACCTCCCTATGGGGATGTAGTTATGTGACCAGCGGTCAGGAGACCGACAGTCACATAACCTCCCCCTACATCCCGCACCCTCACAATCTCGATGGTCTGCATGCTGACCAACAGGGACTAATCCCTCTCATGTGTGTTCATGACACCCAAAAAGTAGGAATAGAACCAATGGCCCGAGCGTGCAAGGTCCTTGCTGCACTCACCACCCCCCGCCGGGATCCTGGCATTAGTATACTGACTGCCGTTCACGCAAACCACAACCCTCTCTGTGACCTGCCGGTGAGAAATTATTTGAACCAGTTAAGGACTGTGCAAGTCCACAGAAATTTTTCATACACTCAATCAGAATGCCATGGTCTGCGATGTGAAATGCTATAGAGAAATTCAGAAGGATTAAGATTAAGCAGTCACCTCTTTCTCTTCTCATCAAAAGATAATTTAACGCACACACAAGGGCTGCTTCAATGCTATATCTTCTCCTGAATCCTTACTGGAATGGATCATAAATATCATGAATTGTCAGTAGGTTTCCATTTTGAGATGCAACCACTTTCTCAATAACCTTTCCTAGAGAAGGAATTTTTGATTCTGGTTGGTAGTTGGTCATGCTGTCAGGATCTCATGTAAATTAGGTTTTTTTAAGAAGAGTTCTAACAATTGCTTCCTTTAGTGGATCAGGAAAAATTCCTGTCTGTAAATGTAAGTATTTTTGGAAATACAGGGCCAATTCTGTCCATACACCCTATTAAAAGCTTGGTTGAGGCATGGTCCATATCACAGGTGGTGGGACGCAATATTCAGGCAATCTCAGCAATTTCTTTGACATCCATTGGGTCAAAGTTGGTCCATCATAACAGGTGGCTTACATTGGAAGGCTTTGTTGTTTGGAACTCCTGGATGGCGGATACTTTGTCTACAAAGAAGCTTGCAAACTTGTTGCATCTTTCTTAAGAGAGTCAAATAATTTGAATTTATGTGCAGAATGAAAATTTATTTGTACAACTCTGGCAGCCATCCTTTTCCAGTTTACAATCCTGCAACTATAAAAAAGACAGAGCAAGGTTTTTTATTTTTATTTTTTTATATTTGTTTTTAATTAAAGAGTATGGTAATGACTAGTTGAATATATATTTACTTTTAATTTCTAGCAGGATAAGCAATGTTGTAGCTTCCAAACATATTAATAAACAGACTTAAATAAAGCTCAAAAGAAAATTATCTGCGCAGAACAATAAATTTGCATACTTTGAATTCAAAATTTTACGTTTTTGAATGATAACAAGCTCTGTCTCAGGATGTCACAGCCTACTTCTGCTTTCATGTGGATGCAGCACGCAGACTCTTACTATATACTGTAGAAAGTATTTCCATGGTACTGTTTTCCAGTGAGATTTATTTTTAACTTATCTGTTAGCTGGTCTCTTCTTTTGTTAGAACCTAAAAAAAATGATTCATGTCTCCGTTATGAATTATTCTCTTTTCAAAATTGAGTTCAAATATAGATTTCTTCTCTGGGTGCCAAAAACACCTCATATTGTTGTTTGTTGACTGTGTTGAACTTGCATGGTGTAATAAATTATTACCCTCTTCACTGAAGCGGAGACACATCCTGAGAAAAGATAGATTTGATTAAATGCATTTTATTTATCTAAATCATAAATAATTTTGTAATTAGAATTCACATCAATATCCTTTTTTTATTTTTAAGGGAAAAAAATAGCTAGAGAATGATTAATTAGAGCTCAAAAAATAAACACAAACTACTACATAACATTCTCTTTGAACAAGTTCTATTTTATTTTATATAAATGGAGATATTTTCCTTTTCTATTTTTTTTATTTAAAAAGAAATACTAATATAATGGTCAACATTTGGAATTTGTAGAAATTTTGGTAATGATTTAAATTAGTGTTTCCATGAGCTTTAATTTGGCAATGTACACTGTACAGTAATTAAATTAAGAGAAGCATTGATAATGATAGTGATGATAAAATTAGCACTGCTACTATAACTACTAATACTACTACTACTACTAATTATAATAATAATAATAATAATAATAATAATAATAATTATCATCATAAATCCATTCCTAATGCATAACCATTTTTAATGGTTAAACATATATAGATGAGCATATAGATTTTGTTCTTGCTGGATTTTACTCTCAGAGGCGAGTCTACTCTCAGAGACTCTCATACTGTAGCTGTTTCACAAGTACAGTGTATATGGAAATGTACCTGTGGTACACTGGTAAGTACGGTTCATGGTATATGGGTTCATCACTGACCTTTCTTGATCTTCCCGGCACTTCTGCTGAGTCACCTGGAAGATGGCTCCTGCTTCAGGTTCGCTAGATAATAACGGGTATATTAAGACATGGACAAAACTGTGCGATGACACTTCCAGCCTCACTGAAGCCAGTTTATTTGAATATGGAAGAGGTAAGTTAGGTGATGGAAACACTACCCGTATGGCAGGTACACAACAATCAAATGTAACACGTTTATGCAGAAGATCTGAGTGCAGCAAAAATCCTTCTCAACAATTTTGCCAATAATGTCTGTAACTCTAATACTGATAATTACGGCACATATACCACTTTGAAATACTTTTGGAGAGCCTTTTGCATAGGTTCCAAAGAGTCCTCACCAGTCGTGCGGTGCCTTTAAATGGAAGTGGAGTCCTGTTCTGATGTGCAAGTGCAATGTCCCAAAAGATCTTTATCTTTTCCGTTTGTCCAAAGGAGAGGGGTGCAAGGCAGTAGGTGGTCAAAATTGAAGTGGCAGATCTCACCAATGTGTTTCGCTGCTATTGGGCAGCTTTTTCAAGGTGACATGGTGCAGCAGATGATACCGTATTTATACCCTTAATGAGGGGCAATTAGTCAACACCTGTTCAGCTCATCCATCCAAACTATCGCTATATTTAATAAAACTTTACAGTCTACACATGTAGTATATACTAATAAGACTCAGAGGCAAACCTGATTAATAATTTATTATTATACCGTTTCCATTCAGCAGAAAAAGCAATAAAGATAGCAGAATCATCATTAAGCATTACTTCCGGTCATTGGAGCGCATATGCGGTCACATGACTTCCTGCATGTGAACCGCATACCTCACTTCCTCCCAGAGTTCGGTAATAAAGGTGCATAGTCAAATTGCTTCTATGCAGTATCTATTCATTTATTCTTTGTCCACTTGACAAAGCACACACTGAGACTATGGTTGTTTGAAATAGCGTGACATACAAGTACGGGTTATATGAATACATGGTTCAGCATACATAATACGCCGCGGTCACGTGACTTCCGGTCCGTGAACCACATTGTCTATTTCCTCATTTAAATTGGACCCCATGTCACCTCATCCATGTGATCTGCTGGGGTCACGTGGCTTCCGGGACATGAACCGCAATGGGCATTTCCTGGTTTAGTTGAACCGCAATCATATATATTGCACCATTGTCACGTGACTGCTAGTCCAAAGGTCTTAACGCATACTTTTTTTTTGTATTTAAACTAAATTAAAAGATTTATGCATTGTACTCTGGTCACGTGACTTTCACTCCCCATAACTGGGGAGAATATTTCTTAATCACATTATAGTGTTGTTACATAGCTCTGCTGTTATTAAAGGTACAATAAATAATACTTTTTTTGCTGGATGGAAAGCGGTACTCACTTTCAGTATTGATCAGCACTTAATTAGGCTCCCACTTTCAATCGGAGTATCACTAAACACAAAATCAAGTACTATACAGCAAATTAGTATAGATCAAATTTTAGATTTCACATTTATAGTTACAAACAGGTAAATATTTCATAGTGGGCAAACAGAGTTAGATCACTATATTTAACTCTACAGACTCGTTCAAACCTTCTGGAAAAATACTATCAAGTTTAAACATCCAAAATATCTCTTGTTTACATAATAGCCTTTATCAATCTCCTCCCCTTATTGTTTTGCAGATAGTTTCCAACCCTAACACTTTCAGACACTTTGGATCCCCATCGTGATAATCATCATAATGTTTGGATACACTGTGAGTTTGTATTCTATTAACAATGTTCCTGCGATGTTCTAAAAATCTGACCTTTAATGACCTGGTCATCCTTCCCACATATTTTTTGTTACACCCACAGGTTAAAAGGTATATTACAAAAACAGAATTACAATTTATTATACTTCTAATCTCATACGGTGGTTCGTTTTTTCCAAGGTCAACCATTTTAGTTCAGTTTTGTATAAAGCTGCATGTTATACATCTCGTTTTACCACATTTGAAGCATCCTACCAATCTTTGATTCTGTTGTTGGAGCCAATTAGTATTTTTATTGGGGTCGGGAGCCTGGGTGTTTATATTCTTAATGTTACTGGGGCTAGTAGATTTTTGAGAGAATTGTTCTTACGAAAAATGAAACACAGATCATGTGGAAGAATAGTTGATGAAATTTGGAGCAGGTGGGGAAAAATCCCCAGCATCCATGAATGAGGGATTGGGAGCTAGACCAAAGTCTAGAACTGTCAACTTTGTCGACACTTATTAATGTTTTGTTGGGAAAGACCAACAGAGAGAAAAGATTGCTTTTTTGGAACACTCTTAAATAAATTGAGTACTTAATTTGACATGATTATAATGTTTTAAAACGTAACCTTTATTATATTTCAATAAAATAAATGGGGTAATTTCAAGACATTATGGAACTAAATTGTTCGTCACCTATGCAGCTATTGCCTGTCAAACGTAATTATCTACATAAATCCCATGTTAGACACCTTTAACACCTCCAGCTCTGTGAATTATTAGAAATCCAAACTTTGGTATATAATTGTAGATGGTTTAATAACAGTTTGTGACTAATAATTTCTCACTGTTTGTCTGGTGTGGGATAAAAAAACCATGTTACAACTTTGTCGACACCTCAGATGGTTTTTTAGAACAACGCTAGAGAAGATTTCTAGACAGAGGTAGGGATTACCACAGAGAGCCCCCCAAAAGAAGGAGAAATCAAGTTTAGAGGTAGACAAGGAGGGAGAAGAATATCATCCAAAAGATTAAAAGCCGCTAGGAACACCGCTCTTTCTAAATGTATTTTCAATCTTTCTTCCAAGAAACTTACTGAAAATGACATCCAATTATTAAGTAAAGGTTTAAAGTTCTCACCAGCTACTCCCCCTAATATATTTGATTTGTTCATTGAATTAAACAGATGTGTGCACACTCTGTAGGAAAAAATATTTTGCCAACCAATTGCTGATACGCAATAAGGATAAGGCATTCCCCATAATTCTGGATAGGGGTGATGCCTCTGCCCTGAATATACTTACAGAACTATTAGAGGAAAATGCCACTGATTTACCTATTAAAACACAGCTATTGTTTGATATTGAGAAAGAAAGAAAAAAGTTTAAGAACAAATCTGACTTCTATCCTATTAAGTCAAAAGGTAAATGCATAGATAGTTTCTACAAATCCACACTTAACGCTTTCAGGAATCTATGTAATGACAGGTCTAAAAATACTAGGAAAATCAATAATTTAAATAAATGGTAGAAAAAAGCATTACAAAAACTGACTAAAGACAGCTGTATTATTATCAAGATGTTTGACCGATCTGATTACATTAAGGAGGCAGAGAGACAGTGGAAGGATACAAATTTCTATGTTAGGATACTTAGAGATCCTACATCAAATTTCCTTGCAGAACTGAATAATCTTCTGTCTGAAGCAATGAAAGATGATATAATTTCAAAGGATGAATTTAAGTTTCTTTTTAATCCTCACCCCACCATCCCCGTCTATTATCACTTACCAAAAATTCACAAATCCCTTACGTCACCCCCGAGTCGACCTATTATTTTTAGTAATAATTCCCTCACGTCCAATCTGTCATTTTATGTTGATTCTTTCTACAGCCACGGGTTTCTCAATTGAGTTCTCACATTAAAGATAAAACACATTTTTTAAAACTCATTAAAAACATCAAGTGGAGGGACTTCTATGGTTTCCTGACACTTGATGTGCAAAGTCTTTACACTAATATTCCCCACAAATTGG